>NC_134485.1:125990245-126202745 GCF_040206685.1 Ascaphus truei | reverse complement strand
AGACCTGAGATCTGGGAGGGGGAAGGGAGGGAAATGCTCTGTATATATGTGCTAGTGCAGGAGAAATTCGCCACACTTTGCCTGCCAATTCGACACATGTGGCGAATGGCTACAGTGTTGCCCACCTCGGCTCTAAACCCTATTGGATTTTTTTTTTAAAAAGGCTGGTTTTTATTCAAGAAGGTTATCATGGAAAAACTATGACATTTCCATAATTATTTTTTGGCATTCACAAACTTTTTTAAATGTATATATTTAAATGTAATAGGTGTTCCCCCAACCGCTGGGAGATTTCACTGTTACCTGTACTCTCTGTGAGGCTTACAAGATTGCTGAGTGTCCGCCGATGGTAGAGGGGAAGACAGGACAGGCTTTCAGGATATTCTCAGATCTTTCTGGGTGCAGCGCCTCCATTTCTAGCAGGCCCCAGCAGAGCTGAGGGCAGTTCCTGCAGGAAACCATCTTGCACACCCCCTGATAAATTGCAGTCACAGGCAGGAGTGTAAAAACAGCAACTGATCTTTATTGAGTACAGCCATACACAATCAACAATGCATTTCATCTGATCCCTGGAATCAACCCCCAGGGCTTGAGGCCCTAAACATCTATTCCTTTGCTCCCCTACTCCCTTGTGGAGTAAGGGGTAACAGCTCCCACTTCCCTGCGGGAGGGGATAGAACAACGACCCACTCCCTTGAGGAGAGAGGATAGAACTGGCTAACTGACAACTCCCAACTGGGAATTCCCAACTTGCACTCCCCACTGTTACCAGGGGCAGGGCTTCAGGTCTCAGCCCTGGGTGGGCGGCACTTAGGCCTCAGGCCACACCCCCAGGTCACTCAAGGAAGCTGCTTACTACAGCAGGGTGTAGATTTAACACTAACACTGCCTGCACTGGTACCGGGGCTTGCGTGTTAGGCAGGGCAGATTAGAAGCCAAGGGGATATATATATTAACCTATCCAGTTGTTCTGAGCCTGACTTAAATAGTTCACTCCCCCCCACCCCCCAAATGGCATACCCTTGATCAAGTCAGCGTCACAGCTGACACTCCCCCTGGGGAAAAGGACCAGGACACCTCGCTACAATAATTCAGCCCTGATATTCTACATTTAGCATACACCGGTTACTAACCCCACAGAGATTCACGGCATTGCTACACAATTGTGTATACATTTACCGGCAAGGAATTCTGGCTCACATTACATCGGTGCTAGCAGATTGCAAGTATACATCCGGGTTCCCAAATCTAACCCATTCCATTGCGGAGGTTTCAGCTGACAGGCACGTTGCTGACATTATTCCTGAATCAGCATACTTGGCTTCCCCGATTCAGGAGTAGGAGGGCCGGTTTCTCTGCACCATGGATTAGCAAATTGGATCTACCTTTATCTATTGAACCATTACATCTCCATTGACCACACAGAAGTTTCACGGGACTCTGGTTGATAAATACCATACAGTGCTGGTTTCTGCCAGTAATTCACACTGACTTCCATCTCAGCCCCTGAGACTATTGAAACCTCTAGGCTATATACAATCTCCTCTTCCCATTGTGGAGATCACTGCTGTAATTGGTGTCTTACTGATATCTCTTTTTGATTAAATGTATTTTTAATTTTTTTTATTAGTGGACATAGGTTGTCCAATTTTTAATAAATTGTTACATATATAGATGCACTAGGAGTGTACTCTTTTCCCAAATCCTTTTTTTTTTCAACTTCAAAATTTTTATTGGGTTTCACAACAAAAACATTATGCCACATCCCATTGTAAACAATTTGAAACCCCCCGAGGTTTACCCTTTTCACTCTCACTATCGAGGGTAAAATCACTCAAGAGCAACGAGGGACTAACAACATACACTCACAAGACTAGACAAACCTGACTCACTGGACCGAAGACTAGACAACAGAGGAAAAAACAACAAGGGGGGAAAAGGAGAGGAGGGGGGAGGGTGGAAGTGAATGGACTGCCACCCTGCTCTTTGGTAGTGGAAGATCTGCTGTCGGTCCGTAATGCGCCCTTCTTTGTGGCCCCTGACGACTCCACCTCTTGGTTCTATTTTGAATATTCGGGGGGGGATCCTACCTGTCACGTGCCTATGTTATAGTATGTTCCGCTCCGTCACCAGAGAACGCACTTGTGTTTATTATAGCAAAATCGTGCTGGCATCTACCCCGGGGATGTCGGATTGGGTAAGCCATGGCTCCCATACTTTTAAGAAATTTCGGCCAGAGTCATTGACCCAGCTAGTCAACTGTTCCATCTGGCATACTTGCCACAATCTGTTTCGAATTTTAGAGATGACTGGAAGATCTTGCTGTATCCACAATGCTGCGATCTCGCACTGTGTGGCTGTGGCCATATGTGCCACTAGTTTGTGTGCCGTTTTCGACAACCCCTGTGCCCGCCTGCACAGTAAGAACAGCCACGGGTCCAGGGGGACCTCTAAATCGAGGATACTTTTTTGTGCCCATGATCTAATGCTCTTCCAAATCGGAAGTACCTTATGGCAGGACCACAGCATGTGGACTAGGTCTGCTGTTTCCCTGCACTGTTTTGGACAGAGCGAGGAATAACCGCCGACAAATTTGGATAAACGTAATGGGGTATGATACCAGCGCATCATGACCTTATATGCGTTCTCTTTTAACGTAGAGCATATGGAGCTTTTGGCTGCCGCCTGTAGGACCCACTCCCAGTCTTTGTCCTCTAAAGTCTCCCCTAGGTCTGTCTCCCATTTAGTCATGTAGTTCAGTTTGTCGGCGTCAGGTCTACTTGGGCAGATCACTTCCCGGTATAATCTAGAGGTGAGTCCCCGTGTGTCCGTGGCTCTAGAACACAGCTGTTCAAAATTGGTCCTGGCTGGTCTAATTGGAATCCCAAATCATTTTTACACATGTGCATTGGTATTGGTTATTCCAGGAAGATCTCCCCAGTTGAACACACTCCTTCATGCTAATTGCCACATTAATTTTATATTCATCTATCCTCCCTTACCTAGGTGTGTTTCCATATCAACTAGTAGTAGACCCTTCTAGCACATATCTGAGCACTGTTTATTTCCATGTATACATGGAATATATATATATACATGGTACTTGAAAAAGTAAGTGAAACCCTGGTTTAATCAGTGAAATTATGGGGCATGATTAGATTTACGTGGTTAAATAATTAAGTAAATCTTCAGGACTATGTTTGGGAGGCCCCATCCTATTTAAAGATCGGAAACTTTGTGAGTTTGGTCATCATCATACAGGTGTATGGAATCACATCATGCGACGGTCTACAGAAATCTCTGAGGACCTCAGAAAAGCAGTTATTGATGCTCTTTAGTCCAGAAAGGGTTGCAAACCTATTTCTAAGGATTCAGGGCTCCACCGATCCATTGGTACAAACATGAGAAATGCTTATCGCTCTGCATAGTTACTTCTAATAACATAAAAACCCATTTGCATAGGGAACAAATATACATTAGCACAGAAAACTAGTCAGGATGAGAATCCTAACTAGAAAAAGAAACCCACAATTGCACTCTATGGGGACAACATTAGGTGGGACAAAATATAAACCCAAGCTAGTAGCCTAAAGTGCCAAAAGACTTTTTTTGTTTTGCGTCTTTTGGCACTTTAGGCTACTAGCTTGGGTTTATATTTTGTCCCACCTAATGTTGTCCCCATAAAGTGCAATTGTGGGTTTCTTCTTCTCCACCAATCCATTGTCAGACAGATAGTCTACAAAGGGAGAAAGTTCAAGACCACAGTCACTCTACCCAGGAGCAGTCATCCTACCAAAATCTCTCCAAAAACAAGCTAGCAAATTATCCAGGAAGTCACAAAAAGCCCCAGAGTAACATCCAAGGATTTGCAGGCCACTCTGGCCTTGGCTAATGTGAGTGTTCATGACTCAACTATCAGAAAAAGAATGAACAAATATGTTCATGGAAAGATAGCCTGGAGGAAACTACATTACAATGTAATATTTCAGACTCGGATGGCTACAACTTTGTTAGGAGTCCAGGAGTATCAGCAGGTCTTTTGCCAAAATGCTGAAGGCCACAAACGTAAGGTAAGAGATCTATTGAAATCTATTTCTTTGGGTGAAGGGTTAAGGGAATGCTGATATGATGCATTCACATTTGTTGACGCCGTCCAATTTGTGAACCAATTGAACAGCCTGTCAGGCAACTTTTGAGTAAAACTGGTTGGGACCTCCCTTTCCAGGAACCTAGGTTTGAAGATTCACCTGGGGGAAAATACCTTGTTGTGTGTATTAGGGGGGAATTTTCCAGGAACCCTGGTTGAGGATTCTCAGGGGTAAATACCTAGGTGTAAATCTTCAAACGTGTTTAAAAAACTTGTTTGCAATAAATTATTATGGAATTAAGGGTATAGCCATATGCAGCCACTCCAGTTTCTTATTTATAAGAAGGCGAAAGCAAGGGTGTATGGTGAAACCTTCAGACTTTCAGTAATCCCTGTGTGTTTGTGGCAGTATGATCTGCGGATCCATGTGATTAAGAGTAAGCTTGGTATCTCCAGGCTAATCAACGTCTTGGAGTCAGGAGCATTAGTTATATACTTCTCCCTTCCCCACAGTGACAAGTCAGATCTGATACTGTCGAATCTCGGTGCCATGAATTTTATGTTGTTGAGCCTTTGAGGAAACTGTAACATGGATCTGAACATCGTAGTAAGCCTTTCCGTGTGTGCAAGCCCCGTTTGAGGGTCAAAGTTAGTTTTAGTCCCTTCTAAAGGAACGCCGGCTCATTATATGTATACAAATTACCATCCAGAAATTTGCAAGTTCTTACAAAAAAATGGAATATAATTATGCGCGATGATCCAAATTTGCAATTTCCAGATGAGGGTTTTTTCGATTAGGGAAAGATCCTTCATTTGCGAGACCGCCTGAAAAACAGAGGCGAAAAACAATCCAAAATCAATGGGAAGCGTACTATAACTGGTACTATGAAGCATCAAAAAGGTGTACAGAATATCAGGTATACCTTATATCCTACCCGAGAGGCTGAAGGATTTCCTAGATAAATTAAATATACAATTAAAGGGGACTGAAGAAAAAGTAATTCTCTATCCTAGATTCCCACTACGAGCTAACAAGCACTGGTTTCAGGGACAGGGCATAGGAGCGTTCTGTGCAAAGGTCAGGAAATGGCAATGTGGGAAAGCCACTTGGTCTTTGCCATTTTTGTAATCGGCCCGGTTACTGGAGAAATAAGTGCCCTCATTGTACTGGCCAGGCGATAGGCTCCCTTAACCAGACCGACATTCTTCCTTCCCTTCAATGTCCACCTCATTCCAGGTTGAGTAGTTAGTATGTGAGGGATAACAGAAATAATCAATTCAGCTTGCAGCAGCATAGCACAGACTGCAGCAACCCTCCAAAACCTACACAGAAATTGTTTTTTTGGCTGTGTATGAGAGGAGTGTAATTTCTGAATGTCTTATGTCTGTTTTCCGTGCTACAGAAGTTAAGGGAATATCCCCTTGGATGTTTTCTGTTTGTGTGTAACTGATAAATACATTTCAATTTCATTTATTCTGGTTCAGAATTATTAGGGTATGTTTGGTTATGAAGCTGCTCAAAGCTCCCAGGTACACTGTTTTACCTCATTGTGATGGGCAAGGGTAAACAGGCTATACATAATTAAGGTTAAGCCCACTGGGTGCCCTTGAGTCCCGTGGGTCCCTGGCAGCTACCATGCACCATAAGCCAGGGCCAGGTATCTTGACATGAAAGGTTAAAGTGTCCCTGATTTTCTGCTTTTTATGTTCCCTTTGTCCCAGACTCATGAAACTTGCTGAGTGTAAGTTTTAGGTGAGATATTTGGGTAAGTGCAATTAATTTGTTTGCAGAAGTTTGGGGTCCGGGGCTATCGGTAGTACCTTAATTCTACCTGGCAAGCAGGCATGATTTGCCGGTATGCGAGTAGATTTTGGATCTTTGTGACTGTTTTTTAGTCATTAAATGACTTTTTTGCATTAACACTTTTGCATCCTTTTTGGTGTGTATGGCTTCCCCCTTTTGTCATTCCTGCCAGTACCCTGACTAGGTGTCCTGCCTGTGGCACCCATGCTTTCATTGCCTTTTATTCATGTCCCCTCGGATTAGGGGCATCCCAAGTTGCATGTTCTTGATTCCTTCTTTTTTGTTTGATAGCTCCTTGGGCTGCCATGGTAACCTTCAGACTGCACTAGGCAATGGGCAGAGCTCCATTTAACCTCCGAGGCACTCAAAATTTCAAATGTTTTTTTTTCCTTTTGGACAGAGCATCCAATTTAAATGTTAAAAACAAGAAATAAGCATTACATGTCGTGGAGTGAAATGTATGGTTTTTCACTCTATAGCATCTAATGATTTAGGATTGCAGTAGTCCAGATCAACACAAGCCTACTATGTAGTATAATATTTTAAGTACACAAATTGTAATGTTTAAAAGAATATGTTTCCAAGTTTTGCAGTGGTGCAAAGACTGTGTCTGTGTTTGTTTTTTTGAACTGTTTTCCTGATACTTTTCGAACGGAACAACATACAGTAGTATATTAAATACTTATTAGGGGTATGGAATATTATTTGTGAGATCTTTTGCACTCTGTTTCCCAGTATTGATTTGTATTTGTATTTAATGGTGGTACTGTATACCTCACCAGTATATTTTTACCGGACATTAGCAAAGGTTTTGGTTGGTTTTCTTGGGTCTATGTTATAATATTTGAATGATCTATGGTATGAGCCTCTTGAGATAAATCTTAAATTAAGTAATTTACTTTGCTGTTTAAAGAAATCAGTCATTATACATTTAGAATACAACATTTTAAAAGAAAAGTTATTATTTTTTTTTTTACAACTAAGGACAACTGGCGGCACGCCCAGATTGCTGGCTGTATGCCTAGAATAGTGTCAAGGTCACTCCTGATACTATGCTATTAATTAAAAATGAGTTGTACTGAATGAAGTTAGATACTGAATCACTGTAGAAGTTTAAAAGTACCATAAAAAACCTGAATATGGTACTTTTAAACTTCTACAGTGATTCCGTATCTAACTACAATTTAAATTTATATTTATTTTATTCCCTAGGAATAATTATTTGTTTTTAGAATTTGTACAGTATATCTTTTAGAAAGATTAAAGTTCGAATGAACTAAACAACTAATTGCATTACATAGATACAGTATGAAGTGAAACACATTTGTGCTGAGATGCTGGCAATTGGAAAGGTCTCCCCTTTTACACATTGGAGGAGTCTGCTGTATTTGTTTAGCTTCCATATCATAACTTCCAGCCATGATATGCGTACTGCTAGCAGCACCATGGAGGGACATGTATTGAACGCCCAGGGACAGGGACAGGTTTTGGGATGAAGGCCCATTATAGAAAGTCTTGCCTTCTGTGCTTCCACGTCCAATGTTATTTTTGTTTAGACTTCCTGCTTCCTTCTTGGCACAAACGGGTGGTATTCAAAACTATTATATGGGTTGTACAGAAATTTCCTTGCCGCTTTATTTCTGAAGTCCAAAAACTCAACATTTTTTTTAATGCAAGTTGAGTAAAATATGTGACATATTTTATAACTGCTGACCATTTTCTCTCCAAAGGTGTCCCACCTTGAATCCTGTTTCTCTAATGTCTGCCCTATTTGATGGAGGACCCCATAATTTTATCTCAGTAAACCTTCTTCTTAGTATGTGACAGATTGATCTGCGGGATATCCCATTGAGCAATCCGGATTTTTTTTGTACAGTATGTTGATGGTCCCTATCAGAGAGATCCGATTGGTAATTTGGTATCAGGTCATATTGTTTGTAGCCAACATGAGGTTTTAGAACCAAGGGTTCTATCAGTAAGCGCCGAAAAAGTGCAATCGCCAAGGGTACCTTATCGGCATGATTCTGCCGATTTTTCCTCTCCGTATGCAATAAGTGCTGAATCCTTTCCGAATCAAGCCGAAAACATTTGCTCCCACTCTGCCGATGATTTGCCGATCACACACAAGTGTATCGGCGTGCATGGTGAGGTGGTGTTAGGTTCCCCAATTAAACTTCTTTCTGAATCTGCCGAAGCAAGCATGTTTTGGATTGAGCGGCCCATTTAAAGGCAGCGTGTATTTTTATTCATTCCCTGTGTTGTTGGGAGAGAGAGAGAGAGACATACAGAGCTGGCCAATTTACATATTTCATATTGACTGAGACAGTTGTGGTGTATTGTGAGAGGTTTGTCCTGTGTTGTTTTGTTTACATCTTTGTCTTGTTTTCACTTTGTAAGTGTTCAGTGCGATTGTCTTTAAATTTCTTTTCTGTTCTTTGTTAGTGCTAGAGGTATGGCCTCAAGGCATGGGAAGAGTGATGCTGGTGTGAGTGGTACTGGTAGTCGTGTGAGTACGCGTCTGAGTGAACGTAGGATTCAGGGGAGTGCTGTTGCTGCAAGTGCGAATGGTGTTGCTGGGAGTGCGAGTGGTGTTGCTTTGAGTGCAAGTGCTGCTGGTGGCTCTGTTGATGGTGCTGCTGGGGTGTCTGGTGGTGGGGTGGTTGCTGGTGGCCCGCTTTTGGAGTCTCTTCCATTGGAAGAAGGAGAGTCCAGTCAGCAGCAGCCAAGCTCTGGGCCTGCACGTATTCGGAAGAAACGTGTGAAGCGGCCACGTAATCCTCGGTTCAATGAAGAGGAAAACACAGTTCTTGTCACAGGGATTCTGGAGCACTATGACTGTCTGTATGGGCATTTACTAGGTAAGTCTATCTTTGCATTGATTCTTCAAAGACATGTTATCCTAGGTCATGTGAGATGTCTTAATATCAAAATATTATTCTATAATATCTATCAATTAAACTTAATTGTTAGACACATATTCATTCATGCTTTAGAACGACCATAACAATCAGTCTAAAAATGTTGCCAAAGTTCATACAATATTCATGCAAGCTTCCTTACATTTGTATGTTTACACGTAAATGCTCATGTGGTACACATATTACACCTAAACCAGCATGTTTGGTATCTCTTGGAACAGGTAGCAGTTTAGGAAACTGATCATTTTTATAATAATAATTAATGTCATATATTTTGTATGTATTTCAAGGGCGGACAAGTTCAGCATCAAAAAAAGAAATGTGGGATCAAATAACCTTGGCTGTGTCTGCGTGTGGGAATCATGTCATGGACTGGGCGAATTGTCGGAAGAGATTCGATGATATCAGGGCAAACTTAAAGAAAAAAATACAAGCACAATGGATGCTTGCTTCTGGCACTGGAGGTGGGCCGCCAGCACAATCTCTAATCTTAACACCATTGGAGGAGCAGATGCGGGAAACATTTCTTCCTGTCATCGTGGAGGGTTTGCCCGGGGACAGAGAAATCGGAATTTATTCTGCTCCATTTCCACCAGGTGACAAATGTTACTGTACTAGGCGTGTTGTAGGTTACAGTTCTTATCTATATTTCCACTGCAACTTATACTTTCTTCCCAATATAAGCATACCTACATATATATCTGTATATATGTCTCTCTCTCTATATCTATCTATCTATCTATCTATCTATCTATCTATCTATCTATCTATATATATATATATATATATATTTATATCTAGTTGTCCTGCAAAAAGTAAAAATTAATATATATGGTGGCAAAAGGTGGCACTGAGTGCTCATTTGCATGTCATTTCCCAGAATCCCTTGCTGCAGTGGATGCGCTGTATGCTGGGCGATAATGGGGAAAGACAGGGTTGCAGACCTGTCTAAGACATGCAAATGAGCATACAGTAATATTTACAGTTGCTATATATATATATATATATATATATATATATATATATATATATATATATACATAAATTAGTGATAATCTATGTTACATCTATAAACAAGCCATTACTGCCTCATCAGGTCTTGCATGGAAGATAGTGCATTCAAAGGCGAACATTCATAATTTGCACAAACACATTTCGTTATATTTAATTAAAGCTCTTTTTTCGCTTCATGTAGTATACTGAGAGCATAAATAGGAACATGTAACATATGGTATTTAATATACTGTATATAGAGTGCTAAACTAAAGCCATTGATGTGTGTAAGAAGGCATTGTTGTAATCATATTCAAAGTTAATACAAATTATTATATATATATATATCTATATATATATATATATAGAACACACAAAAGGAGAAGTTGCTCAACACATAATATATAAGGTTAATTCAAGCCCTTTAATAAAACTAACTATAAGGGTAAAATAAAATATATACCCCAAATAAAGTCAGTATATAAATTAAATAGGACCTGATGGTGCTAGGGGATAGTGAAAACTATATAAGACACACAGATGAAAAGAACATCTGTGTGTCTTATATACAACGTACACTTGAAGAGAGAAGAAATGGCAGAAGCTTCCACATTGTACAGCCATCCACGTAAATCATACAAATTTATGATTTATGAAGCAATCGAATCAACGCCAGAGAAAAGTGCAAACGTGGCCAAAATCTATGACTTGATCCAAAAGAAATATCCATACTACCAACAACCTGACATACAACGAAATTTAAAAACTTCTGTACGATTCACTTTATCCGCAAATGAATGTTTTGAGCGTGTCCATGATCGGCTAGATCAACGATATGGATGCTGGCATGTTGCGCCATCATTTAAACTTCCCATGGAACATGGAACATATCTTCTGTTGAATAGCATATTTTTGCCTAATACCAGTGACACTGAAGCCGCACCGACTGTCGCGTCTGCTGATCTACTTGCACCCTCCATTCAGCCAGACCAGATGCAAGATGGACATAACTACTATGATATGTATCCAAACTTATATGGGCAATACCAATGTGGATGGGAAAACAACCAACAACTGTACGTACCTCCGTACGTCTTGTTTGAAGAAGCCACTGCAGATCCATATGATGCCCTCATGGAGATGTGTGTGATTCAGGATTCAATGGTTGCCTCAACCATGGATGATACTGTTGTGCCTTCCTGCAGCGATCAGTTGCAGCCAAATCAGTTTTGACTTCTACAAGAATGGTAAATACAAATTTCGTTATGCCTTTACTCAAATTATATATGTGTACATTAATAATATACACCATTTGTTAGCCAAATGAGTGGATACAGCTTAACATTGCAGACAGGCTTACATGTAGCGTGCACAAAGACATTATTTCCTATAACAATATACTACATGACGAACCATTAGTACACATTGGTGACGGAGTCCTAAATCCTAGATTCTTATCGCTTTTAAAGTATCATTTCAACATGTTACACTAACTGTAACACACACACCTCATTGTTTAGCATTCAACATATAAAAACAAAGTGTCGCCCACATATGACGTGGGAACCTGGTCATGTCCCAAGGCGTCCTTAAAAATGTTACCGATGAAAGCCCCACCCCCAACCGACGTGCACACTGAAACCGTATTGGCTGTGCCCATAGCTTATTGTTACGGTCAGGGCAGTGTGTCATGCGCGCACGTCGGTGGGGCGGTGCCTGCACAGCACTGGAGGCCAATGTTAATTCAGTGGGAGGGGTGTTTGCGTGCATTTCACGGTGCCTTAACATGACGTCACACGTCTTTTGTTTGCTCATTGGCTGATCGTCCGTTTTTTCCGTGGGCACACGTCCGTTTACAAAGTTTAGATATGTACTGCACCGACACACTTTATTCGAGCAAATACCCAGTATGTACCTGGCAGATACCTGGAATGCGCCGCTCCTCACCTCTGACAAGCCCCGTTGCGTTTGCCTTCCCAGCCTGGGTTCATGCCTGGCTGACGGGCGGCTGATCTGTTAAATGATAATGATTAGGATTTAATAGGCTGCAATGCTTCGCGTGTCTACCAGATGGCATAAATTCATGAATTGTAATGCAGTATATATATATATATATATACTGTGCAGTATTGCAGCCAGCGGGAATAAAATGCTTCAATCCCTGCTTGGAAAATACCTCAATGCACTCGGGCAGAAAACAGTCACAAACCTCAATACACCCGGGTATACCCGAATTCGTGGGACTAGCCGAGCTCGAATAAAGTGTGTCGCCAGTGTACGTGTGTAGAAGTGAATTTGTTTAGCTTCCATATCTTAACTTCCAGCCATGATATGCGTACTGCTAGCAGCACCATGGAGGGACATGTATTGAACGCACAGCGTACACATCGTTTTGCGCATGCACTCAGACTTAGTACACACATTCGTGACGTGCGCGCGCAACAGACGTTGTGCGCGCACATTATTATGTATACAGGCACCGGAAAAAATCATATCAGTAGTAATGCCAGCAACGCCATTCGAGAAATGAGACAGTTCTGTATCTGTAGTTTTATCCTTGCAGTTTAAACATATACGTTACTTATGCGTGAATATCCACAATCATATAGAGATGTGTTAAGCGTTGTCATGCTGAGACATATATAAATGTGCCATCTTTGAACATCATGTGTTTGCTGTATTTCACAGATGTCGCGGATGAATACATGGGACCAATGTAGGATTTCAGATGAGCCAATCGTTATATTAGATAATTGTGACGACGAGCGAACAACTATTATAATAAATATGTAACAATGCTTTCAATGATTGTTGCGCAGATTAACAATCACTACATAATGTGATCCTATAATGCAAATATTTACTATGCACTTAATTAACATAATGATATTGATAAGCACTGAAGTTAGAACTTATATTGTTTTTTGGTTCTTTTCTACTAACATTATATGTATTGCCATGTGATATATGCAACCAACATTATCACTCAGCAAACACTCAGCAAACACATTAATCTACTATATATTATAATCTCACGTGTGACTTGTCAAAGAATGTAAATGCTAATGCTACATAACAACTCGTAGACATTGTATCTGAACGTACACAATAACAATAGGGAGGTGATAGAAACTGTTTAGTCGTGTGCATTTTATATTTTCACCTAAGTTGTAGTGCTATCCTAACATGCATGAGCTAATGAATGTTAGTTAAAGATCATTAAACCATGAACATTTGTGTGTACATTTTATTCACACGACTAACTATAGTTTAGTGTTATTAGTAAACGTTCAACACATACATAGCTAAGTGAGGCCAATGATAAAAGCAACATTATTATGTTTGTTTATATTATTTCACGTAGAAATACATGCATCACACAAAAAGTACAACATACACACACACACTGTTGCTGAAATGTGTGCGTATGCAAATGTCCACTTAATTTATGTTCATATGTTGACATTAGTTATAAAGGATCATTATGAATAACTAACGTGAATGAAATAAAAATTATATTAACAACATTGTCATTGTGTTGAATGAATTAGGAAAAGTTGAGAATCCAAATAACTATAGTTTGGAATGGTGTTAACATTTTGACACGTTACATGTACGTCAAATCAACACACATCTTTCACTTATACATACACATGTGACAATGTAGTAATGAACATGAAGATGAAGTGATACAACAACTAATCACATACATTGCAATGTTAATGATGTTTAAAAAATTGGGGTCTTTTCATACACACATGCATTGAGTGTTAACATCGCTCATGTGCATCAATGGATGTTCTCCTCCCATAATCAATAGCTGAGCAGGGTTTATCCCCTTTTCTCCCCCCACCCCTATATTCCATGAATGGATGTTGTTATGTTTTCTAAATTACATGTTATGTAATGTCCCTAATGATTTTAAAAGACACTGCACAATAACCACCAAGTGTAGCACAACACAATACAGAAACGACATGTTTCAATTGTCACATCTTTTTCATTACGTTCTGTTTATTCATCCTGTAACTATACCTGTATCGAGGTTTGCACATCTTATGACAGATGTGAATTGAAATAAATACCATGAGCAGTCATTGAAGTGATATACCTTGAAAAAGAAAACATGAATGAATATAAATCATTGTCATGACATGTTCATAGAGGTAAGCAACACACAGAATCGACAATTTTGTGTGTGATATGAAACAACATCTAGAATACGTCAAATATGATCTGAAATACACAATAGTGTATACATCATTGTGACTCACATGTCACACTGCAAAAGAAACATTGTATGTATCCATACTGCACTAGCTATTGACTATGGACATACACAGGCGGAACACTTTATTCGAGTACGGCTCATTCCGCAAGCCGGGATATGTCCCGGCTTGTGAGCCGCACTCCCTCAGCGTGCCTGTGCCGCCTGTACGCATGCCCAGGGCTCCCCGAGGGAGCCCTGGTGTCGCGCGGATGTGAGGACGGCGGCGGGACGTTCCGGGGGACCCGGTGAGGAGAGGGGGAAGCCCCGATCGGCGGGCCTCTCCTCCGAGGCTTTGGCGCGTGCCCGGCACCCTCCGGCGCGCGCCAGTTTACTGCTGCGGCCCAGAACGGGCAAATGCTCGAATAAACTCGGCCGCAGCAGAAGTAGGTTTATTGTGTATGCATAACCAAAAAGAGCATGTACATAAAATATAGATTTAGTACACATTATTTCTTCACGTACACACAACACCTTTTATTGGTAAGAAGTATAATACAACCTGTTGATGAATGACATACCGATGCCACATGCAATTGTCCACACAGCAGAGAACAGAAATGTGTGCGAACCATATTCATCTGTTTCCTAAGTGAATGGTATTTGGACAAATGTATTTATCATAACAAAGAATGAATACATCTATGTAGTACTATGAAGATATATGTATTTGCTTACATGAAAAAAATGTGTTTGACATTCAGACGTGTCTCAACACCACTGGCTGTTTGGTCAGTGTCAGCTGGTAAATTGACAGGATGCTCCTCCTCCAAACCCTGACGTATGTCTGTTTGTACATTATTGCGGAGTGCCACATTGTGCAAAATGCAACATGCAATTATAATATCAGACACTTTAGCAGGCTTATATTGAAGTGCCCCACCAGTTCTATCGAGACACCTAAATCTTGTCTTGAGAAGCCCAAATGTCCTCTCTATGACGGATTGCGTAGATATATGGGCAACATTGTACCTCTCCTCTGCTTCACATTGAGGGTTTGCCACCAGGGTCAACAGCCACGGCCTAATTCCGTATCCTGAGTCACCTATAATCCATCGTGCACAAATATGAAACAATTTGTGTTAAAATTATTACATACAACATTTCCTAGAAAACCAAGAGTTGTTTGTTAACACATCATAATATGTACTCACCCACCAGCCAACCAGGTCCAAAATTGCCTTCTTCGAAAGCATGGAAGACTGATGAGTCTCTCAGGATAGAGGAATCGTGACTGGAACCAGGGAATTTGGCTACCACATGCATAATCTTCATCGTGGCATCGCATACCACCTGTACATTCAGGGAATGGTAGTGCTTACGGTTGCGGTAAGCATGCTCACTCTGACTAGGCGGGATCAAAGCAACATGGGTGCAATCGATTGCACCCATCACACATGGTATCCCGGCTATGGTATAAAAGCCATTCCTGACTTCCAGCCACTCTGTGTGCTCTGTAGGAAAATGAATATAATTCCTAGCGCGTCTATTGAGTGCACATAGAAACTGGGTAAAGGCCCACGAGAATGTAGATTGTGAGACCCCGCCCACTATGCCCACAGTTGTCTGGAATGACGCGGAAGCAAGATAATGTAATGAGCACAGCATTTTAACAAGCCCAGGGACTGCACGACCTCTGGCTGTCACAAAATCTAAATCTCCCCGTATCTCTTCATAAAGAGCTAAGATTGCTGCTGAACTCAAACGATAGCGACTTAAATCTCCTAATCACTCATCCCATCTAACAGGGTTCTCTCCCTGTACAAACGAGGATGAGGCACAACTTCTCTCCTCTCTCTTCTCCTCTCATCTCCTTGCCTTCTCCCTGTCCCTCAACCTCTCCCTCTCCCTCTTCTGTCCGCATGCCTGTCCCTGTCACTGTCCCTGCCACTGTATCTGCCTCTGTCCCTGTCCGTTCCTTGGCCTGTGACATCCTCTCCATCAGCAAGCCTCTCATCCAATAGAATCTTCCTCCGTCTCATAAACATTTGCATCATTTTCAGGTCTGTAGCTGTGAATGCGCAGGTAATTGCCCTCCTTTAAATACCTATGTGATGATGTCAGGTGACTTGCTGAAGTGCAAGGTGTTACATTAACATATCCAAGTAGTTCACTCCCAACGTGTATCCAGTAGCAATTAAAAGGATTATTTATGCGTGTTCACCAGGCAATCATGATATTTGAGAATGATGTAACGTTAAGCTTTGTACAAGCATTTATTATCAAGTATTTCTGGAATGTGTAATGCATGTACCACTTCTGAACGCAACACTCAGTCATCTAATTAGGATACAACCATGACATTTACGTTGAGAAACTACGTTGCAACATGTGTAATTTGGCATGTTATTGTCACCTGTTCACATGAAGTAATTGTAAAATGCATGTGCATAATTTATTGCCATCAGGATAGTTGCTATTGATTCAGTTGCAATCGTGTAAAAATTAGTAACTCTTATAGATGTGTGTATAAGTTAGCATGAAGTGATTCTAATGCATCGTGTACAATGTAAACATGCATTGTTATTGAGTGTCCAATTGCGAACGACATCAAAAGAGGGAGGTCACAAAGTACATGTAAACATGAAAACAAACAGCTACCTTTACGTTTGATCATGCGTTACACATTACAAGCATTGTATAATGTATAGCAACATTACTATACGCTGGATCTGTAAGATGTGTGAAATGTGTTACATCATATAATAAATTGAAGCAAACTTAAGTAACATGTTTGATATGATGTGACCTGTTCCTTTAAGAGTTGAGTATAGGATTTTCCCTTGACGCATCATAACATTAAGACTAATGTGACACGCAAATCATCATAACATTGAAAAGTACAATGTTATGCAAATAATAAACGTAAGGGGTGACACGATGAAGTGAATGACCTCGACACTGTAATGCCAAGCACATTTTTATTATGAGCAATAGAACGTAAACAGTCCTATAATGTTATAAGTCCCCGCTCTATTGACTCCATTGATGTAGAGATGAGGTTTTTTTTCTAAGTGCCGTCCCGGCAACCTTGCCGATCGTTCTCCCCTCCAACTTGCCAATTTTAGTTGGCGGGACCAATTGCCGATGAAATCTCCATTTCTGAGTGCAGATCAGCACTGATAAGCTGATCGGGGCTACTTGAATACAGCCGATTTCAAAAAGTGCCGAAAAGTGCCGATAAGTGGGTTATCGGCAGCCGCATGCCGATAATTTTTTATCGGCAAGAAAAACTGCCGATTTTGAGCACTTATCGGCGCTTACTGAATCTCAAATCCAATTTTGGCGGGAAAATGCCGATAAAAGCCTTATCGGCGCTTACTGCATGAGGCCACAAATCCCCTGCCTAAGGTTTATTTGGCTCAAGTTGCTGAATTATTTGTACTTGCCAGAGCTTGTGCTCGCCACGGGGACAAGTGCTAATTTGTACACAGATTCTGCCTATGCATTTAGTATTGTACAGGATTTTAAGCAATTGTGGGGAAATAGAGGATTCCTTACTTCCACACACTGCTTTCTAAAAAGAACATTGCTGCTCATCTGAAATTAATCAATGAGTACATAAATGATCCACAAGATTTCTGGAACAATATGCTCTGGACAGACGAGTCAAAGGTAGTACTTTTTGGTCTCAATGAGAAACGTTATGTTGGGCAAAAACCAAAACTGCATTCGAACAGAAGAACCTCATCCTAACCGTCAAGCATAGTGTGGCAGTGTGGTGGTTTGGGCAGCTTTGCTGCCTCAGGATGTGGACGGCTTGCCATTATTGACACAACCATGGATTTTACATTGTATCAGAAGATTCTAGAGGAGAATGTTAGGCCATCCGTCAATGAGTTGAAGCTGCAGGGACCGTCCTGGTCTTGGTTGCTAGCCTGCACAATTGCACAAGTTGCAGAGTATCTTTGATTAGAGTCAAGTAGAAAAATCTTTCCTTGTAGGGGATGTTCAATCAGTAGCACAAGTTGCTTGCTGTCACTGTTTGAATGGAAGTTGACTAATCAATCAAAAAAAATTTTTGCGGGTTTTTCTGCACCTCAGATTCATATGGTGAGCAATTAAGACTACTGCCCAAATGCTTTACAAAATAGGTGAATCTTCCTTGATATATTGAAGGCTTGGAAGGTTTGAAGCCTCCATGATGTTTATAGAGAGGTTGTTCCAAAGCCAGAGCCCTTATGCTAAGAATCCTTTTTCTCCAATCCTGGTGAATTTGAATTACGGAACTCTGAGCAGTGAAATGTTGGTTGAACTGAGTAGTATGGTTGGTTCATATGGAGTGATGTTTTCCAAGATATATGTTGATGCTAGGCTAAAAGTGGCTTAATAGATGGTGGATAAGACTTTACATTTAATTTGCTGTCAGATTGTTAGGCAGTGATTATCTGTGCAGATTTCTGGTAGTTCTAGCTGCTGTATTCTGAATTGCCTGCAAATATTTGATCTGGTTGTTTGGCCAGCCAAATTAATGTGACTTGCTACAGTCAAGTCTGGCGGTAACCAGGGTGTAGGTGACCTTCTACAGGTCTTCTTCCCTAAGGAGAGGCTTTAGTCTCTTGATGGAGAGGAGGTGGTAGAGGCAAGAATCAACTGTCTGATTTACAGTATATGTTTTTCCATTGTGAGATTACTATCAAGAGTGGGACAGGCTTGGGAATCCTGTGTAGGATGTGAATGAACATAATGGCAATTATCACCGGCTACTAAATCCATAGGGAAATAATATGTAAACATATTCATTGACATACCCTTCTTTTTAAAAACTCCACTGAGTGTGAAATATTTTTGGGAAAACATTCCCATTTAATTTACATTAAAATAAAAGCCTCCTACGTCTGTATTTCACATAAATATGCATGTGAAAAATAACAAAGCCTGCAGAAGTGGTCACAAGGAATGTCTGCTGTTTATTATTAACACTTGCTTCACCCCACAAAGCAAAGCAGAACCATTTTCTATGCAGACTTTAAGGAGACTTATCAACGCACATGTATTATGCTGATCTTTTGTGATAAGGCTCTTCAAGGTTCAATGATGTCACAAAGTAGAAGAGAACAGACGACAGAACAGACTGAGCATCCATGTTGATGCAACATTTTCCCTTTTAATTCCCCCCCTCGTTTTTTTTTTAACAGGATGGAAACCACGAGTTCGTGAGTAGAAATGGGCAAATTTTGGGGGCGGATTTGGATCTGCAGCAAATCGGACGGTTCTTTTGGTCCGATTTGAGATTTCTGCGGATCAATCTCAAAATGGGCGATCCGGGTATTGCGGATTTTTTATTATTATTGCCGATACACTCTATGGATACTGCAATCCGTTGATGGATTTTTAAAAATACTCCAACGACTTGCTGAATCCGTAGATTGGACTCTACAAATCCGTCAACAGATTGTATCCAATGGCGTTTTTTGATGACCAAATCCGTTTGCGGACTTTACACTGCGAAACTGATTTTGGAGGGAAAAGTGAGAAAATCCAGGAAATGGATTAGGGTTGATACACCCATCTCTATTCCTGAGCCGCTGAACTGCGCTATTTCCAGCTCCACAGTTCCCCCAGTTCCAAAGATTCTTACAGTTTAGGTTACTGGTTTTAAATCTCACTCCAGGGGTCCAAAATGTCCACTAAATCTCACAGGTCCCGCAGGCCAATAGTAAGCTACAATGTCTCCAGTGGCATCTTCCTATTGATGGCCATTTAAATCGCCTTTAAAATCAGGACATAATGTTAGAACCTAGGAGTCGGTCCAGCTCCAGAGGCCCATCCTGTAAACAAAACAATAAAAAGAGGGGTGAAAATTGTAGGATTGGTGCTTTACCTTTGGTTTGAACTAAGTTTTTGTACAGTTTCAAAATCGGTGAACATGGATTAAACTAGAGAGTTGAAAACAGACACCCTACTGTACAATATGGCTAAGAAATATTTTAAAAATGAATGTGCAGGGGAACATACCTTTTAGTAATGCAAACCTGGCAAAGATAAAACAGGTGTCCTATTTTGTACAGTAACAGTTTTTCAATACGATTTGGCCTCTCAATCTCTCTGATATTAAACTCCGATTCCACTCTAGCAGATGAAATGATTTCATAATGCACAACAACAGTGTAGGTTCTTGGCAAGGTCAAGCTCAATGGTTAAGTGATTTGTTTGAATATACCTCATCCAAATCTCTTTTGCACCATGTATCTTGATTCCAGGATTGTTGTTTATTTTCATTATGGTGTTTTAAAACGAATTACTGTACATCATGTCTACAATTCTACACACACATTTTTCAACATAATGTTAGTATCTCTATTAATTCAATTCATAATCAAGAATCCCGGCAGCGAATTAAATAAAATATTTAAAAAAACACAATATTATTAAAATTAAAAATTATAACAGAATTGAGTAACTTCAGAAGTAATTATTTTGATTTTAACTTTTTTTTATTTTTGTTTGTTTCCTTTTACTTAACCTTATCTTTTAAAAAGATAAGCAACTTTTTGGCAGGTTCTGAAACTCGTGCAATTCTAGTAGCCGTGAGTATCTTATTGAGGCCTTTTGCAGCTATAGAATGGCGAGTTTCTCCCAAAATCCACACGCCATGAAAAGTTGGTGTGAGGCTGGTGAGAACCTGCTGTGAAGCGGCGAGACAGGACTTAGAAAAAAACATATTTTTTTTCTGCATCGGATTGATGCCGGGAGTATTCGGAGCTGATACACATTAATTTAAGCAACGAAGACCCCCGGCATGAATCCCATTAAATAAAAATGCATTTACAGGCAACTTCATTACCTTAGCGGCTAACTGCTAAGGCAATGAAGGGATTAACCCATCCCGTTACTCACTAAGGGCAAAATACCCCCTTCACACCCACCGGTAACCCACAATAAACACTAATACCCACCTCCTCTACCCCCACATGATTGATACCAGAGACCACGGGTTTCCGGGGGTCCTCAGGTGGACACCGCAGGTGTCTGTGGGCCCTCGGGTCGTCCCTGCGGGTGTCTGTGGATCCTCAGGAGGTCCCCGTGGGTGTCTGTGGGGCCTCAGGTGGTCCCTGCTGAGGTCTGGGGGCCCTCGGGTGGGCATCATGGGTGTCCGGGGGGCCTCAGGTGGTCTCTGCGGGTGTCCGGGGTTCCTCAGCTGGTCCCCGCGGCTGTCTGTGGGCCCTCAGGTTGTCCCCGTGGGTGCCATGGGGTCCTCAGGTATCCCCCACTAGTGTCTGGGGTTCCTCAGGTGGTTCCCGTGGGTGTCTGGGGGCCCTTGGGTGGTCCCCGCAGTACCAATCCTGTGTCCCAATTTTTTTTTCAATACATTTAAATAAATACGCCCCCCCACACATACAGTACTGTAATGGGCAAAATAACTATTATCCAGATATGGATAATAGCTCATTTGCCCATTATTAAATAAAACATTAGCCAGTCCGCATAAATAAAGCAAATACTCCTTTCTACTTACCCCTGCCATCATGAAGGGCATCCTCATCAGCATACTTGCAGGTCCATGTCCTCTGATGCCAGCAACAATACATGAACAAATACAATCTAATGGCCCCTAAACCCTTAATCACGTTAGCGGTAAATAACCGCTATAGTTATTAAGGGGTTAACCCACCATCCCACGCTACCCACCCGGGAGCCCTAACCACCCACTCTGGGACCACTATACACACCCTGTACCCATTGATTGGCATAGTGGTACATTATACCCATATAATATGGGCATGATAAGCCACTAAAGCAGTCAATGGTCACCCTAATAAAAAAGCATGAAGGCCAAAAATACACAATAATAAAAGATATGCACAAGCACCTAAACACCACAATTAAATAAATAAAAGCACTAGCCAACTAATCAATTAAATAAATAAAAAGTACTAATCAACAAAACAATTAATGTATTTTAAACACTAGCCAACAAAGCAATTCATGAATTTAAACCACTAGCCAACCAATCAATGAATTAATAAAAACAGGGCCTGTGAAGTCATATTTTCAGGTCAGATACAATCTGATTGAATGCTGTATCATGTGCCCACCTCTTTATCTTTTTTTAAGGATGTGATGTCATCTCCAAGGGAGGTACATCACATCCTTAAAACCACATGTCTCATATCACATGGTATTACAGCCAATGGAATTGAAGACAATCCCAATGGTTCCTGTACCATGTGATAGGTTACATTAGTTCAAAAGGATGTGACATCATCCCTTGGAGATGTCATCACATCCTTAAAAAAAAAAAAAAAGATGTGACAGGCCCTATATAAGGCCTGGACGCCTCATTTAACAGGAAGAAGATGACGAGACAACATCCGTTGGGACTTACCATGGGCTTGGATTGACAGATGAAGACAGACGATAGAACATATAATAATGAGAGATGAAGATAGAAGAAGGGGATAGAAGATAAAAGAGAGAAGAATTTTGTTACCTGTTCTGGATTTTCAAGGTGGATGGGATTGGATTGACTTTGATGATGTCGCAGTATGAGAGCTTCCTGAAACACCGGGATTCGGAGGGTCAACGCTTCTAAAGGTAAGAAAAACATTGAATGTAAGTAATTGTATTTTTCCAGGTTTTTGCATTGTATTTTTTTATTTGTATGTTTTTCATTGGCCATTGACTGATAATGTATTAATCTGTGTCCATTTAGGTACAGATAAATACAGTGACAGCCAATGCATTTTTTGGCAAAATCTTTTTTTCTGATGTAGTGGAGGCCCCCTACAGTCCCCCTACCCTGCCTCTGGCACGGGGAATGGCTCTGCTGCTCTGTGCAATCGGGGCAAAGTGGCCGTGGCCATTTTGGGTCTGCAAGAGATTAGAATCTCAGGGGTCTTTGCAGCAAAGAGGTGCGAGCGGCCGTTTTTGAACTGAGAATTGTTCTGTGGGACCAGGGAGGCGACAGTTAGTTGTGAGGGAGTTGAAAACAAGAGAGGAGCAAGTAGTGTCCAGGGAGCCAGTGGCTTCCTGTCTAGGACTATATACTGCCCCTTTAGGTACCAGTTAGGCCATGAGCCACCCAGTTTAAATATTTTAGGGACTACCCCTAGCATTAGGGATTTCCTATAGTGCTCAGTGACTAGAGACTGCTGTTGCTGTGTATCCCTTCAGCTGGAGTTCAAACCGTGCGTGCACAGGCCAGGACCCTAAGGCATGAAGGGATTGGTGTCGGAGCCCTGCTGCGTGGGACCTACTACAGCATCAGCCTACTGTCAATATAGGTGAAGGGAGAAGTGCGCTTCTAAAATCTATTATACAATAATAACCCATATGGGTATGCCACGTGAAAGTGAAAAAAATATATAATGGATTTACGTGATCCTGTACAGTCAATGGGAGCGTCTGAAGCCGTGTAACAAGGGGGGGGGGGCTCAACACCCCAGAACTATAGCAAAATAAAACACAAAAAACAGCGCACAATGCTCATGGTGCATTAAAAGAAATATATTAAAAAAACACAATGGTTAGGTAGGTATTCTGCGTACATCAAGATGAGATAAAAACAGCATTTATGGGACATAATTTACCCAAACACCAACCATCAGCAGCGGGATCAGAGGATTCAGCAGGGCACTGTCTGTCTAACAGGGGAACACCATCTGTGATTACCAGGCTTCTTGTGATTGCAGCTTCACACCTTGAGTGGTGGAGCTGCCGTCCGGCTGTCCGTGCTCACAGACCCATTGTTAAGGCAATATGGCACTGGTAATATCCCAGGAAGGTACTATCATGCACCATCACATCAAAAGGGGGGTAGCGCCACCTCACATTTGGGTAGGACTGCTTGTGTGGACACCGGGGTATAGGTGTCCAAGACACCCTCAGTACTTTGGGGAAAAACCACATCGAGTGTTGTGTATTGTTATTGCATAATATCATACAGTATTGTTATATGTGTGTCAGTAAATGCAAATTATATATCATCTGTGTGATACTCTTTATTACTGACTGTATTGGTTCCTCATAGGTGGAAGCTCTGCACTGATAGAGAGAGAGCTCACCCCAGGCTTCCAGAAGGAGAGGCTCAGGCCTCCTGTGAGTGTACAGGTAGCAGCTGTACGCATAGTCACCCATGGCATCCCATAGGCACAGGGAATGGGGCTACATTTGGAGGCGCTGCTGAGATTCAGACCTGGGGCGCCCAAAATTAGTACAACCAAATTATGTCGATAATCATATCATTACCATCCCGGCGGGAGGTCTATGACTGGGCCTTGAGAAGCTAGGTACCGTCCCATCAGGTGCTTGCCATTGGGCATGTCCCCGCCTACAGCTCCTCTTACGACATCTGTTTAGTACTGCAGGCCGCACATATCCTAGGCCATCGAACAGATCCAGAAAAGGTATGGTGCACAGTGCTAGTTACCAGCGAATATGACCTGAAGGAAGAAGGAGATCCTCCCACTTTGCGATTCTGTGGAGTGCTAGATAGCGGGTGCCTCATAATCTATCCAGAAATACCTGTGAAGGTGGAGCCCACTAATCTCACCTCTAACATGCAGGAGCATTCGATTGTTATCTTCCCCAGGGAGTCATTGCAGGAGCAAAGCCAGTGCTCCGTCCGGTCGCAGCCAACGATCTGGTCGCAGTTCCCGCAGCTCGGAGGGAGTTCAGATGCACACAGAAGCCATACAGTAGTTTACTGGGAACAGGGGCGGGTCGTCCCAGGCACAGCATTATCGTAAATTGAAAGCTTTTTCAGAGGTATTGCCCACGCCCGTCGTAGAAGAGGCATTCGAAAACTGGAAGAACCACACCTTGCAAGTAATGGAGGAATGGTCTTGCACCAAAGCTGTTAAGAGGCAGCGGATAATGGAATGCCTAAAATCCCCTGCCTCTACGATGGTAAGAATGCATGAGACCAGAATACAGATATTACGGCACAACAGTTAGTGGACATCTTAACTCAGGTCTACGGTCTAGAAGAGGACGAAGGTGAACTCTGGTCTAAGTTCTATAGTCTTAGACAGAAAGAGGGGGAAGAGCTGGCCAAGTTTATTCAATGGATACAGGTAGTTTTATGGACTCTACGTTCCCACGATATAATTCCAGCTTCTGAAGTGGATGAATATCGTAGAAAACAGTTCTTAAGTGGATCTATACCCACCCATCATATAGCCATCATGATTCAGTGTTCCTCCTATGTTTGTGGAGCTCTTGGGCCTGGTGAAAGGGCACGAGGCCCATATGCGGTTACACACTTCCAAGAAACCTAAAGACTCCCACACAGGGGAGATCAAAGGGGATTCAACCTAGAAGCCTAATGAGACAGAAAGTGCAGAGGATAACCCCCCTTTGGTGACGCCTGCCATCTGAAGAGCTCGGGTCCATGGATCTTGTTGGTATGGATTTCCTGGGTATCGAGCTAGATTCGAGGGGAATCAGGAATGTGCTAGTGATCATGGACCACTACACCCGTTACACCTAAGCCTTCCCCACCAAAGACAAGAAGGCCCTCACGGTGGTTAAGTCTTCTGGGAGAGGTATATTGTACTCCGCCAAGTTAAACAAAAACAAAAAGCGGAGGTACGATTGTAAGGTTCAATATCGGGAGCTTCAGCTTGGAGACAAGGTTCTTCTATGAAACCTGGGAATACCAGGGAGGCATAAGCTCGCTGGCTGTTGGAGAGATGCTCCCTTTGAGGTATAATCTCAGATTCCTGGCCTCCCTGTCTATCAGATCAAGGATTCCAAAGGCAGGGTAAATGTTTGGCATCGCAATCACCTGTTACCCATTCCTCAACTGGGGGAATGGGAAGCTGAACCTTCACCGGCAAGTCAAGAAGATTCATACGGTATACCAGATCCGTCCTCTGAGGAAAGTGAATATCCCTTAAAAGGGACGTCTTCAAACACCCACAAAGGATCAGGTAGTGGTTCTGGGAATAAAGAACCATTCACAGTTGAAGCAGCCAGTCGGGCTCTGAACCCAACGAGTACTATCTTCACCCCAAAGCGTGCTAATGACATTCACTCTATGAGAGGGCCATGGCCTCAAGCCGATGGTAGCCTCTCCGACCACGAAGAGGTTGAAGAAGTTCATCGGAGCCAAAGACCGAGAAGTCCCCCAATGACGGTAGCTTATGATTCATTAGAGGCACCCCACTATGAACCTCAGCAGTCGTCTCAGAATAAGCTAGTCTCCCTAATGTTGAATCTGTCTGAAATACTGAATACCATTTAATTGTATAGTGTTGTGTTGTTATGTTTTATTATATAAGTATGAAATTTATTTTTTAAATATAATACGTGTATGTTGTTCTCAAGCGGAGTTGTTGGATTTTTAACCAGGGGGAGGATGTAGCGGGGCTCCCTGCGGTCCGCCCTATCCTGCCTCCGGCACCGGGAATGGCTCCGCGCGATCATGGCGAAGCTGTGGTGGCCATTTTGGGTCCGGCGCGCATGCTCAGTTGAAGCCGGAGCGGCGGCCATATTGATATTGCTGAAAATACTGTCAGAGACTACAAGTCCCAAAGGGGGTTTTGGCAAAGAGGTGCAAGCAGGCATTTTTGAATTAAGAACTGCTCCGCGGGACCAGTGAGGTGACAGTTAGTCGTGAGGGAGTTGAAAACAAGAGAGGAGCAAATAGTGTCCAAGGAGCCAGTGGCTTCCTGGCTAGGACTACATACTGCCCCTTTAGGCCATCCGACACCAATTCCCTCACACTTTAGGGTCCTGGCCTGTGCATGAGCGGTGGGAATTCAGCCGAAGGGTCTCACATAAGATCACCAGCAACAGTCTCTTGTCACTGAGCACTATAGGGAAATCCCTACAGCTAGGGGCAGTCCCTACACCCCATAACAGGGCCTGTATCTCGGGAAGCAGGGTGTCCCGGACCTCAAATCAATGCGGTTCTGCTCCAGAGATCCCCTACTCATCTACACTAGTAATAAAATTTATATTAAAAAAAAACAAATTTTGGGTGAGATTTGCATAGAGAGAGGCGGCTCTCTTTGAGCAGCATTCTCTGCAGCTGAAAGAAATCGCCGGGTAAGACCTTTTCAGAGAGGTGATCATCACACCACCGGCTAATCGCCGGTTTTGGGAATTTTGCTATCACAGGTAATTGAGGCTTTCTAAATACCGTAATAGCAAAGCTCAAAAAAATAGCGATATAAATGGCCCAGTGATTTTTTGAGCATTGGTCCCTACATGTTCAATGAATTTTGATTAGTTTCATTGTTGAAATTCAAACGAACTTTACAGAAAAAAAGCTATGGGGCTGCTATTTCGCTAGTTTAAAAAAACGAATTAGCAATTTTTTTAAATTTTGAGCTGTTACGAGAGCCTGTTTGGTTACCGTGTATAACCGTGTATATACTGCTCTGTGTATAAGAGTCCAAGAGAGTTAGCTCTTGGTCTCAGTAAAATTGTATTACTGCATTATACTGTCTGAAGTAAAACCATTTTTGTGTTTTTCCATTTCCGGGCATGCAATCAAGCAGGGGTTGCTAGTGTGTGAGTTTCAAGGGGGGTTTTGTGGGGGAACCGTTGTCCGAATGTGCCTAGGAGGTTTGGGTCCAGAGTTACCGCTTCCCCAATAAATGTACCCGGGAATTATACCTGACTCTCGTATACATGTAGGCACCTTGTCCCGGCAATACCTCCCCTTGAAAACATAAGCACCACTCCCTACAAGGGTGCCCTGCTTCAGCACAACTCAGAAAGCAGAATGAGGCACAGGGATAAACATGTATTCCTTTTGCTGAGGGAATCCCTAGGTTAAGGGGGGTACCTCAGTTATTGCCAAGGTGACCCACAAACAGTATATGATTTGTGGGTACCCAACCGTATATAAAGTTCAGGCAATTCTGAGAGTCCAACCTGAGTCAAAGGCAAAGCATGGGGGGACATCGTGAAGATAGAGATAAAAAGAGTACATGTTTTCCTTTTATGTTCCTCTACCCAGAGACTAGAATGTATTAAAATGTATTTTTAATATGTTTCAAAATTTGGAACCCATGTCCAAGCAGGCAGCCCGTGCAAACTCATTGGCGCCGGTATGTCTGCTGGACATCAGAGTTCAAAGCAGCCAGAGGATGCCCAGAGGTGCGAACAGCATTTGGTTAGCGGGGAAAGGCGGAGTACTAGGTCCGGAGATCAATGGCAGTCTCCGGGATGCCACTTGTTCTGCCAGACCTTGGGGCGCTTGCAGGTGGCATTGGGATAGCTGGGGGGAGATGAGGCAGGCTTTAGCATGTCCCTTGGCTATTTCAAATTTCCCGCTAACCCGGCTTTTCTACCTGGTTTGGCTCTGATTGGCTGCTTAAGAAAGTTCCCATGCGCTGATTGGCTGTCCGGTCTGCTCCTATTTTATGAATGAAGGAGGGAATACTATGATAAGCCATGAGCCAATCAGATTGTGTGTTCCCCTTGAGTCAGAGCCGAATAAGCACAGGCGGCCTTTCCAAACATGCGTTGTTTGTAATAGCATAGCAACTGACTTCGATTTCAAGCCTGAAAAGCTTGCCCGCCTGAGACTTTGCATTTGGGCCCCAAGTTCTCTGAAACGAACGTAGTGGTCATGACTGGGATTTTATGCCGATTTGAGTTCCAGGAGATGTGGGCTGACTTGCGGTCAGGAGGGATCAAGTTTTCAGAAGAGAACATAGCGGTGGCGTATGACATTTTATGCCGATTTGAGTTCCAGGAGATTTTGGACTAAGGGCTCTATGCAGTAAGCGCTCTCGCCAAGTGTTCCCTATCGGCATGATTTTGGCGATTTGCCCTCGCAGTATTCAGTAAGGGCCGAATCCCTGGCGAATCACTGTGAAAGCAAAACGCCGATGAGCCGGTGATAAAAAAAAGCCTGGCTCCCGATAACCTGGCGATAGGCCGTTTCTGCCGATATGTGTTTGCAGCAGCGAGAGATCCGCCACTCTCTCTGCGCAAACATCGGCAAAATAAAAAGATATAAAAACCATTTTAACTCATAGTGTACATGTGCAGGGGGTCTCTGGAGCTGAACCGCATTGGTTTCAGGTCCGGTGACCCCCTGCTTCCCGAGATACAGGCCCCTTTATGAGGTGCCGGTATCCCTCTGCATTTTAATGTCCCGATCACGTGACCACGGAATGTAAACAAAGCAGAGGATACCGGCACCCCATAAAGGGGCCTGTATCTCGGGAAGCAGGGGGTCCCCGGACCTAAAACCAAAGCGGTTCAGCTCCGGAGACCCTCTGCACATCTACACTATGAGTAAAACACACAGATAAATAAACAACCATTCCTTACCTTAGCGGCTATCCGCTATGGTAATTAAGCAACATTAATGTATTTTTAATAATAGTTTGCGGGAGCAGGGGGTCCCCTGAGCTAAACCTCATTGATTTGTGGCTCAGGGACCCCCTGCTTCCCGAGTTACAGGCCCCGGTATGGGGCATCGGGTGCCAGTGTCGCCGCCATCTTTATAGCGTCCAAGACGCGACGTGGGCTCTATAAAGATGGTGTCGACATTGGCACCGATGCCCCATACCGGGGCCTGTAACTCGGGAAGCAGGGGGTCCCTGAGCCACAAATCAATGCGGTTCAGCTCAGGGGAACCCCTTCTCCCGCACAATATTATTAAAAATACATTAATGACTCTTCATTATAATAGCAGCTATCCGCTAAGGCAATGAAGGGGTTAAGGCATAATAGCATGTTTATTGGAGACAATTGCCCCCAATAAGCATTTCAATAAACAACATACACCCCCTGTGCCCCCAACAACCCCTATGCCCCCATTACATATATCACATTTTTGGGATGCACAGCAATGATACTAGAGGCCGGCGGGGGCCCTCGGGTGTTACCCGCAGGCCTGCAGTACCAATTCTGTGCCCCCCCAAAAAATACAACAACACAAATACTTTACAATAAATACACCCCCCCTAAAAGATACAATACATTAATGGGCACACTTACTATTATCCACAAATGGATAATAGTGAATGTGCCAATTTTAAATACATAAAGAAGAATAAATACATTAAATACATATTGCACTCACCCATTTCCGGCTGCCACGATGAAGGCCATCCTCATCTTCAACACCGCCCATGCCCCCTCCGATGTTGCAAAACATAAACAAGAATAAAAAGAGCCAATGTAATGTCCCCTAACCCCTTAATCACCATAGCGGTTATTAACCGCTACAGTCATTAAGGGGTTAACCCACCCACACCCACCACTCGGGAGTCCTTTGTTTTTTAAGATCATTTCTTGCCACTGTATGTATGTATGTATGTATGTAGGAGAAAATATTGGGGTAGAGCCCCAAAAATGACTAGTGCTACAGAGCATATACCCTTAAATTCAAAGGGAATATATTGTTGAATTCACTGCTTGAAACCGGAACACATAATGTCCATTGTACATGCTTGGAGCTTAGTCATTCAACTACAAATCAACTACAGATCAATTTGTAAATCAATCCAAAAAACTAGCTATAAGATTTCTCAATAGAGGATACAACAAACAGGACCTACAGGGAGCTTTTGAATACGCATACAACACTCCACGTAAAATCTTACTGAATAAAAAGAAAAAGACATTAGATTGTGATAAAACCAAAACACCTTTATTTTTCATTACTCAACACAGTCGACACGCCAATTCTATCCGCTCTATAGTAGCCAGACACTGGAACATTCTGACATTAGACACCAAACTCAAGCCCCATGTTGAGGAACTACCAAAATTTGTATTCAAAAAAGCAAAAACATTGTCAAATTATATTTCCCCTAGTCTGTATAAAAATTCACAGAAAAAAACTAAGGGCTTTATTCCTCCGACAGGGTTCTTCAGGTGTGGCTTTTGCAAAGCCTGCACATATGCCAAATCCATCAAGGCAATAAATTCAAAAATTAATAACCAAAAAATCAGACTGAGAAGCTTCATTACATGTAACACCAGCTACGTTATATATGTCTTGACATGTGGTTGTGGCATGAGCTATGTAGGCCGAACGATACGTCCATTAAAACTTAGAATGATGGAGCACATTAGAAGTATAAAGAACAGGGATCAGAGGTTCCCGGTGGCAAGACATTTTTTGGAATGTCCACAAGGGAAACTAAATCTTCTCACTTTTAGTGGGATAGAACATATTCCACTCCCAGTCAGACGTGGAGATCGTCAGAGCATCCTAAACCAGAAGGAAATGTTCTGGATCTTCACACTTGATACTATGACACCAAAAGGTATCAACGTCGACTGGGAGATAAAACATTTTCTTTAGTATATCTCTCAAGGGATCCTTTTATTAAGGATCTTTTCCTAAAGTTCTTCTCGAGAAATAAATCATTTTCTTATAACATATTCTTTTTGGTACATTTCCCTTGAAGGAAACCTCTTATGGGTTTTCCTGCCATTGGGAATCTCAGAATCCAAATACCCCTTTGTGTGTTCATACATTCATGTTTGCACGGTAGCATGCATGCACAAAAAGTGTTCCTCCACATGTTGTTCGGACCTATAGCTCTGCCAGGACACAGTCGTTATTAAATATTGTTCATCCCTGACCAAGATCAAGGGATGCATACACACACTTGTGTATGTTAATAATACAAAATACTAATCTACTCTATGACATACTCTACTCTTTTTATGGTATGAATATTAAGGTATTTCATACCCTTTTACATTCTATGTACACTCTTTTAGGACAATTAGATTCCAATCACAAATCAGAATACCTGGGATTTCAATGATATATGGGGAATAATAAAAAGAATACTGTTATTGCCACAACAATATCCCCTGATTGGATACGAATATGTCTTTATTGAACTTCTGTGATATGCACACTATAGATTGAATTTAATATGATACACTTCAATGTATTGGAAAATAGACATGAATAACCCCTGCCTTTACTTGTTTTTAATAGTTGTTTTCATTAAATTTTCATATGCAAGAACATGTTAACGATACATAATCACTTAAACAAATGAATTAGTGATTATCTACTGTATTTATACATATGATACATTTGGCCAAGGGCCTCTATAATAATTAATTGTATTTCAATGTATGGTAACAACGGCTTGCTTAACTTTATATTCTTTTGTTTTTAATTTTAGCTATTACTGCGCATGACAGCGATGCTTGGATACGCCGCGCGTGCGCACTACAATCATGAGAGTCCAGTTCCCACAATGCCATCTGTGGGTCACGGACATCTCATTGGTTGAGTGACGTCACGTCCGGTGGATATCCGGTATTTTAGTGTCTGGCGCTCAGGTATTGTCACTCTTTGAGAAAGCTCGACCACGAGTGAAACGCGTTAGAGGTGCAGGGGCTCTTTTCCCTCCTCTCAATTTTTAAACCATGTTTGAATAAAGGATTTTTTGACAGTACAGTCCAGCCTCTTCGAATATTTCCTGCACCGTAGTGCCCGCTGATTCATCTTCCCTCCTGGCATAAGGTGATTTCGTTCTATGTATGTATGTATGTCTAGATCGATATATACATACAGGGTAAGAAATAATTTTGTTTTAAAAGCTTGTTTTGCAGTATTTAAAATGATTTGGGCTATGCTGCTATGCATAAATGTGTGTGTAATGTATTTTCTAATTAGATAGATGTAATTTTTGGTCTTGTATCGTGCACTTTAGGTCATGGTGAGGCTTGCGTATGTATATTTTATTCTTTTTGGTGTACTTATATTTTGTCTGATGGTAACTTGTTCTTTTTAACGATTGAAATAGTTAATTGTTTAATTGTTATGGATGGTATTTAAATTGTTTAGTGATTTGATTAATGAATGCTAATTGATTTATGGTGACTTGATTGGTTTAAATAGTATACTTGTTTGGATGTATTGGTATTTTTTTTGGAATTTTTTATTGTTAACATTGATTTGCAGAGTTTACATGGTGCATAGATTGTATGCATCATGTATACAATGTAAATGCAATGTTTTGATCGGCATTTGAGTATTTTGATTGGAAGATGAGATTTTTTTTAGGAAATTTGATTTAATTGTAGTGTGTCTGTATGGAGAAGTGGTATTTATAGTAGAGCATGTTTTTGATAACCCTTCAACATTTATTTGTATATTGGTTCATCATGTGTGTGTGTGTGTGTATATATCTGTATATATATATATAGTTGCATGATGAAGCCACTGTACAAATGAATGGGTGAAGGGTGGGTATCGGGCCATGGTGGCTTAACCCCTTAATTACCTTTGCGTTTATTATCCGATAAGGTGATTAAGGGGTTAATTGATATCTGAATGTAATTGCAATGTATTGGCTATGTATTTTGTTGGCAACGGAGGACAAGGATTTTTCTGGCGAGGGGGCTTCTTATTGATGAGGTGAGTAGAACATTATTTATTTTATTATGCTAGTTAATGTGTTTAATAATGGGCAAATAATCTATTATCCCTATCTGGATAATAGTTATTTTGCACATTATTGTACTGTATGTGTTGGGGGGGGGGATTTATGTATTTAATGTATAGCTCAGGTTTATTTTTTTTACATACAGGGTTGGTTCCTTTTTGTCTGCGAGAGACCTCTGGAGACCACCTGTGGTATCCTCGGGCTTCTCACGGGTACCAGGCTGGCAGGTCCACGGGGGGACACCTGTGGGGAAGAACCGGTGGCCCCACATCTGTGGGGGCACTAGGGAACCCAAAGGGACCACCCGTGGGTCCCCAGTCCCCCATGGGAACCACCCGAGTCCCCTCAGACACCTGTGGGTCTGACCTGGGGCCCCCCAGACATCCGCGGGCCTACCGTGGAGACCCCATTGTGGCCCACGGTGACCCACGGTGACCACCTGGTGGACCATGGCGCCTGGCGGGACCCACCAACAGGCCTCCAGACCCTGTTTGAAACATGATGCTGGTAACCTGTAGGTCTGTGAGGTGACCCGTCAGGCCCACCGGGGACTCCCATGGGCCTGGGGTATTAACCCTGTATGTAAAATAATAAATCATGTAATTATGGGGGGGCACAGGGTGTGGGTTATGTATTTAATAAATATAATGATGTTTATTGTGGGGCAGTGTATTTTTTTATTGTGGGAACTGGGGATGGAGGGAGGGGTTATTGACCCCAAGGGTATGTGGGTAGGCCTCCCGGCTGGGTATTGGGTAAGGGTGGTTAGGCCTCACAGAGTGGGGGAGGGGGTAGTGGGGGAGGGTATGTAGGCCTCCCGAGTGGTGGGTGAGGGTGGGTTAACCCCTTAATGACTTTAGCGGTTAATAACCGCTATGGTGATTAAGGGGTTAGGGGACATTACATTGGCTATTTTTATTCTTGTTCATGTTTTGCAGCATCTGAGGGGGCATGGGCGGTGTTGAAGATGAGGATGGCCTTCATCGTGGCAGCCGGACAAGGGTGATTGCAATATGTATTTATTTTATTTATTGTTCTTAATGTATTTAAAATGGGTACATTCACTATTATCCATTTGTGGATAATAGTAATTGTTCCCATTACTATACTGTATGTGTTAGGGGGGGGGTGGTGGTTATTTCTTTATAAGTATGTATGTGTTTTGACATTAATTTGGGGGGGCAAGAATTGGTACTGCAGGCCTGCGGGTAACACCCGAGGGCCCCCGCCAGCCTATAGTATCATTGATGTGCATATATGTGTATGTTAAGGGGGTATAGGTATTGTTGGGGTAATATATATATATATATTTATTTAGAGTGGGGCTGTTGTGTGTGTATTTTTTTAATTGTCGGTAGCGGGGGTGGCCAAAGTGGGTATTAGCCCCAACGGTGGTTTGTTTAGGGCTTGCGGGTGGGTAGCGGGAGGGCTTAACCCCATCATCACCGTAGCGGTATTAACCGCTACGGTCGTGAAGGGGTTAAGTGCACCCGGCTGCCAATAAGTTTTTATCGGGAACCAAAATTGCCGATTTTTGCCACTTTTTGGCGCTTACTGAATCAGGAAGGCATTTTTGGCTTAAAAATGGCGAAAAAAGCCTTATCGGCGATTACTGCATGAGGCCCTAAGTCTCGGTTAGGGTAAAACTCTCCCATAGAGTTCCCTGCACCTAGGAAAGTCTAGTTTTCGACCCCAGTAAGTTTGTCTTTTTGTCTGTATTTTGTTTCACTGTGTGTAAGCAAATTTATGCCAAATAAATTACATTTTATTTCGCTACTGTACCTTGTTTTGCTCAATGAATGATCCTGGTTAAAAGGTGTAAATAACCTTGTTTCCCATGACATGGGCCTTTTTGCTAGAACTATATTTTCGCTGTTTTTTGTTTTTTGAACTTTTTGAAAAGTTCAATCAAAACTGTGTAAGTGTATCTCTACAAGTTCAGATATCTCTTGGATTAATATATGAATGTGTTGAACATTCTTATATTATTTTGTTTTCATCCATTCTAAATTGGCTTTTTTTATCTTGCCTATATATAATAGTGCCCATTATATACATAGGCAAAAATGGGCATTTAGCCTGCCTGGGGTTGCTGATTAAAATATGTAATATTTTTTTTTTACAGTAGCTTGATATAGCCAGGCATCAGAGTTTAGCGAGTAACATGTGAATAGCTAATTAGCAGGTAATTCCTCATTTGCATGCTCATTTGAGATACTGACGTTAAATGTAACGCTCTAAAAGGTAATTACACGATGTGTATCCATTTGCATGCTAACTAGCAATCCTGTGATAAATGAGTTTTTGCTGCGTTATGTATGCGTTAAACAATTCATAGCACGGCGCTAAAACATAAAACATTTTTAACCATTAATGCACATCGAAATCAATATTTAAGTTTAGTCAATCTAGACCTATGTTTTTTTCCCCAGATCATTATGAATGAAGAATTTACCTGTAAAATGAAGCCAAGAAGGTGATGCCACTATATATACTATATACCCATCTTCCTTTTCTCACCTCTATAAAATATCATGGGCACTGCAGTCTCCATAAAACTCCATAATATATTAATACCTAGGAGTATGTAAAAAAATTAAGATTCAACTGAAAAACTATATATATTTATATATATATATGTATTATGTGTATATATGTGTGCAGACACACTTACCAGAACTCCCTCCTTCTGTCTCTGTACGTTCTCCCTACCTACCAATTAGACTGTAAGCTCCTCGGAGCAGGGACTCCTCTTCCTAAATGTTACTTTTATGTCTGAAGCACTTATTCCCATTATCTGTTATTTATTTGATTACCACGTGTATTACTACTGTGAAGCGCTATGTACATTAATGGCGCTATATAAATAAAGACATACAATACAATACAATATATATATATATATATATATATATATATATATATATATATATATATATATATATATATATATATATATATATATATTATACTGAATCAACCCCACGCATATCATGTCATAGTAAGCCCAATCGATTATTTATTAGTTCAATAACCGATTCCCACTGTTTTACAACCCTGTTTTCCATAAGGGTAGTTCCTACTGAGACAAATGAAAACAAGCCTCATATATAAAAGATCGGGCCCAGGATGACATGCCATCACATTAACATATTAAAAGGTCAAACACTGGGAACAAACATTCAGACAAAGAATTTCCATTTGAGCAGTGTTTTGGAAGTTTACATCACCTTACTCTTGGTATTCCAATGTCTTTCATGTCTTTCATTTTTGGTTTTGTTAGGAATGTTCTAAGGCTGAACGCAGAGTGAAATAAATTCCAATCCTTCTCTGCAAATGACACTGCACATAAATATTCAGTAAATTAGCAGCACACTTTTATAGATTTATCAGTCATTGCAGGCATAAAATGACAGGCAATGTTGTAGCTGAAATATTAATGCTGACAAATTAATGATTTCTGAGTAAATGATGTCATTTTTGCACCGTTTCATTAAAATTTACTCACTTTCAATACCAGCATCATTTCTATGCCTAAAAAATTAAATCATTTTCTCTCTTTCTTTTTTTTTCACACCGGAGTTGTTTCAGATCTGAACAGGCATACATTTCCTAGCATGTCATAGGAAAGGTAAAATTTTGTCGGAAATACAGATTGCACTGTGTACCAAAACCATCTTCAGTCCCGGGGTGGGCAGACCTTGAATTGCTGGTTTTAAAAAGTCTCCCATCAGCCTTTTGGTCAAGTAAAAGGCAATGCATTAGATTGTAAGCTCTTCGGAGCAGGGACTCCATTTCCTAAATGTTACTTTTATGTCTGAAGCACTTCTTCCCATTATGTGTTATTTGTATTATTTGTTATTTATATGATTGTAACATGTATTACTGCTGTATAGCGCTATGTACATTAATGGCGCTATATAAATAAAGATATACATACGTAGAGACATACATACATTCCTACTGTACATACAATAAAGTAAATGATTTATATAGCTGTAAGATTTTATTTTAGTTCTAGCTATTTACCCGCTGATAATACATTATGGGAAGAAGTTGCTAAAAGGTGGTATATTATTTTAGAAAAGTATGAACCTATAGAGCCATATGCAGTGCTATGCCAGAAAATGCTTTGTTATGGTGGAAGACAACCTACTATGTACTCTAGTGAATGCGCACAAAGGTGTCCTCTGGTGACGGAATGGGTCTTGTGGTATAGCACCACAGAGTTCATGTGGCCCATAGTCTGAAAACATGGCCAATAACATGCAAAAAAAAATGTTGTTAATTGGTTTCCCTAAAGAAATCTAATGATGCCATTAGCAAATGTGTTGCTGCTTTAATTTTTTTTTTAAGTTACAAGATGATTTTGTTAGGGGCCTCTGAATGGGAAACTGTAAATTGAGTGTTTTCCTTACATTTATCCCACCCTATACTTACAGATGTATCGAGATTTACTGTAGCCGTGACTGCACAGGTTTACCGCGTTGGAACGCGGTGCAGCAGCAGTGAAGTTGTGTTCAACGTGGCCCAGAAAACAGAAAGCGAGTCGGGAGGTTTAACTCAGCGGGGTCCTGTTTCTGAATGGGACCCCCCACAGCATTAATCCTACCAAGCCATTAACGAGTCTGTAAGAGCTGCACAGAGAAGTGCCAGAGAGACACAATTTCTCTCTGTATCACCCCAGAGCAGGTCTTACAGCAAACCAAATTTTTTTTTAGTCCCATAGCTGAACCTCATTCATTTCAGCTGTTGGGATCCCCTGCATCCAGAGATATAGATCTCCATAGGGGGTGCTGGTAGCCTCTCCAGCTGGGCTAGTATCCTATTGGCTGATGTGATGCCATGGTACTTGCCCTGGGTTGTATGGTTACACCTCCTGGGGAGGGGGAGGCGGGTAATGGGAGGGGTTAAGCCCTTTATTACCTTAGCTGTTTCTAAAGCGTTACAGAAAACCAGATAAAGAGAACCAGAACCAGAGAACCAATAAAGTTAAGGGGAGGGGGCGGGGACTGTACAACCACTCACTGATTACACAGTGACATCACACAAAAGGGGAGTTGTTATGGAACAGAAATACCCATTTCTGCCATCTCTGTTTCACTCCCCCCCCCCCTTTTCTTGGCAGTTCCCCCTGCTAGCTGTATTTGGATGTTACTTTACTTGCAGTTTCACTCCCAGTGCAGATGGAATGGATACATTATGTTGCCTTTTTTCCTTCCAGTCTGTCAAACCCCTGGTTGCCCTGGTAACATCTCCAGTTCTCCAAGTTAATGGGCTTTCCAATTCCCCCTGTCCCTGCTGACAGTTAGTTTGGCCTGACCCCTATCCCTGTGTCACAAGCAGTACCCCCTGTCTTTACTTCCTGACATTGGCAGATTGAGTACATTCATGTTACACCCCTATGGCAAGGCCAATTCTTTTCACCTGCCCTTAACTACAAAGCATCCACAGAGATGCACCTTTCCAACACAAACATCTTATCCACAAGTGCCTGTTTTTATTGCTGCTTTCCTAAATAAAGTGAAGAAAATATACAGGACTTGTTGTGCTTTGGAAAGAGGGCTGAGTTGAAGCTAGCTGGGTTCATTCATACCCTAGACATGACCCTGGATCCAGAATAGTGAAAAGAAGACCGTGTGTCTTGGGGATACACACAGGAACTGCTACTCACAACCTTTATGCTATACAGAATAGTCTCTGCACCCAGACAGAGCAGCAGGCTTTATACCAAAGAGCACAGACTTTCTACAGCAAAAGCCTTACAAACTGCAAGCAGTTTACACTGCACACAGCCAGCAGCAGTACACTATACACTGAACTTTTATTGCTCTTTTCTGTCTTTGAGTCCACCCTCTGCACAGCTTCACAGTGAGGGAATAACATCTCACCTAACCCTGCGCACATCCCCACGGCCAGCGCCACCAAGGGCCACACCACCGGACACCACCAGGACACGGGTCAGAGCCACCGGACACCTGTAAGTACAGCTACCCCTACGCTAACTGCTGCAGGACACCTACCGGCACTATCTGAGACAGTCATCCATCGCTGACGCAGATAACAGACCGCACGCCACATGCATTGGCTAAAGGCCTACACACACCTACAGCATGGCAGAACTCAGATCCACACCAGACATCACGCAGGAGAGTGACTACTCAGACACAGAGATTGCTGCGCAACAGCAACAGGCGCAGGCAGACGCAAGGCCTAAACAGACAGTCACACTGACACAAAAGGCCCACGAAAAATATGAGGCTGACATTGACGCACACCGCGAAAAATTAGAGAAGGCCTGGGAGGACACTGATCGTGAAATAGGTAATGTCGCAAGTGCTAGCGATCAAGAAACGCAGATTAAGCAAGCTATTACTCAGATTAAGTCATGCCATAGACATTACGTAACGTTGTCACAGGCATATTTCACCTATCTGACAAGAACTAACACAGAAGACAGTGCACGGGAATGCGACCTGCAAAAGGCGATTGACCTGGAACGTGATGGCATCGTGCAGATCGCCATCACGGACGCCCAAAGCGAGAGAAAATAGCTCCTCCTGGAGACCGCATTGCAGCGCTCCAGCACATCCAGACACTCGTCAAGGTCAGCACAGATCAGCGCAATTTCACGTGTCTAGCGCAAGCGCAAACGCCACCAAGGCGCGAGCTACCGCAGAGGCCACACGTGCCAGGGCCGCATACGTTCAGAAAGAGGCAGCCATGAAACTAGAAAGGGCCTGCATAGAAGAGGAGGAGCAGACATCCGCTGCCACCGCTGCACGGAAAAAGACAGAGGTGGACGTTAACCTAGAGGCCCTAAATCAAGAAAGGGAAGCTGCTTCCACCATAGCCCAAGCCGAAGTCTTAGAAGCAGCCGCACAACAGGATGGTGGGGAGCAACAGTACAGACGGATAGCCTCAGAGGATCCAGCCCAACGCACTGAAGACTACGTAAGGAGCCTCTTCAGAGTAAACACCAGCGCACCATCTCAACACGAAGGGAGTGACTTCACAGACACCAAAGACTTGCTGGGTTCATGTGGAGAAGACACCGTTCCTTTAAGGGTACACGCTACCTGGGATAGCCACAGCCGCAACAGTGACCCACACGCCAGCAGATGCACTACAACAGGCTCGCAATCCAGGTACACCCACACGGGAAAACACAGCCCCTCACACTGACCAGCAGTCATCACGCGTCCACGCGTGGGAAGAGGCGTCCGCAAGGACCTTCCCAGCAACTACCTCAGAACGTGACCAGCACGCCGATGCCTCAGGTCTGACAGACATGGCCAAGTACATGATCCGGTGTGACATGGTTCAAACAGGACTTACCAACTTTGACGACCGTCCTGAGAACTACCGAATGTGGAAGTTTACGTTCAAGGACGCAATCAAGAGCCTGGACTTCTCAGCAAGGGAAGAGCTCAACCTGCTATCCAAATGGCTAGGAAAAAAATCCAAGGAGCACGCGAAGAGACTCGGGACGGCAAACGCGAACCACCCCCAAGTAGGTCTCGACCTAGTATGGGAAAGGCTAGAAGAGTGCTACGGAAGCCCCGAAGCAGTCGAAGATTCACTCTTCAAGAGAGTCGACAACTTTCCCAGGATCACAGCTAAAGACTACTCGAAGTTACGAGAGCTCGGGGACCTGCTGCAAGAGCTGGAATTTGCAAGGAAAGACCATTCCTTAACAGGTCTCAACATCCTAGACTAAGCTCGCGGAGTGAGACCCATCTTGGAGAAGCTACCCTACAACTTCCAAGAAAGATGGATTTCACAAGGCTCCAAATACAAAAGGGAGAAGCAAGTCGCCTTCCCTCCCGTCTCATTATTCTTGAGCTTCATCCGTGAAGCGGCAAGGACAAGGAACGATCCCAGTTTCATCTTGGGTGCACAGACCATACACAAGAAGCCACACCCACTTAACAGATACTTTGGGTTCAGGATGAAGTTCCTAGAGGAACACAAGAAGTTACTCAGAGAATTCGGAGTTTGCTTCAGGTGCTGCGATTCCATCACCCACCTAGCCAGAGACTGTAAAGAAGACATCAAATGCGTAGTGTGCAAAAGTGACAAGCACGTAACATCTCTACATCCAGAGGCGCTGATACTCCCCCAACTCAACAACCCATCCTCCACAGTGGAGCATGGCGGGGAGGAAGGAGAAGAAGAGCCAACATCTGTCACATCTCAGTGCACCGAGGTCTGCGGAAAAGGAAGTGACAAAATATCCTGCTCCAAAATATGCCTTATAAACCCACGTGATTTAGGCCTCGGTCCCGCTGCGCTCGTTGGCGCGGGCGGCCATGTCGCAAGTTCCCCACCAGCAGGGGAATCCTCGCGAGCCGGTCCCGGTTCTCCCTGGTGGCACAGCTGACTACACGCTGTGGCGCGTCAGCCGCTAGGAGACACAAGAGAATGGTGTTTCCTAGCGTTGATGCGTCACGTGGTGTGGCTGTGAGCCAATGGGGAGGGGAGGCTTCGGGAGGAGGAGAGGCTTCGGGGAGCGGGGAGGACTGTGGAGTGAAAGCAGGTGAGTGCCTGTCTGTGTGTGTGTCTGAGTGCGTGCGTGCCTCTCTGTGTGTGTATGTGTGTGCCCGAGTGCGTGAGTGCCTGCCTCTGTCTGTGTGTGTGTGTGTATGAGTGCCTGTGTGTGCGTGCGTGTGTGTGTATGAGTGCATGAGTGCCTGCCTGTGTGTGCGCGCGTGTGTGTATGAGTGCGTGAGTGCCTGCCTGTGTGTGTGTGTGTGTATGTGTGTGTGTATGAGTGCCTGCGTGTGTGTGTTTAAAGTTACCCTCAGCAGCTCCAGCTCCAGCCCGAGTCCGTGGAGGGAGGGGGGGGAGAGTAGCGGGTCCCTCCGCTCAAGCCACGCCCCCCTCCCTGTCAAGCCTCCCACTCCCGCCCACCTCCCGCCCACCTCCCGCTCCGCTCCCGCTCCCTACAGACCGCATATCGCGGTCTGTGTATCTCAGCGCACTGCCTGTCTGCAGTGCGGGTGCGCTGACTCTGGGAGCGGGGCCTTAGCCTTAGAATGGCGCTAAGACACAGTATAGTGATAAAAGATAATAGTGACTTGTAAGGTGAGTAAGAAAAATTCTCAACCTTCACAGGGAATTTGTACAAGTTCCCTCATAGGCAGTAACGGATATCCAGAATGTGAAGGGAGCGATATTTCAGGAACACCCCAAAAAGAAAAACACAACAATAGTGCAATAAAATCACACAATAGTGAAGCAGATAAAATCTTTGCTCAAGTGGATTTCCTACTTACAACAAGTAAGTGAAGAATCAGCATTTAACAGGAAAGCAGGATTGGAGGATATTCAGAAGCACTCTCACTCAGGGTTGTGTTCATGAAAAACAGCAAGGAGAGACCATGGTATGGACCAATAGGCAAAAATGTATATAGATAAAAACATATGAAATGTACTCACAATATGTACATCAATTGCGGACACATAAAGGTATCTTTTAGAGGCGGTGTGGTTCGCATCAGGAGAGGTGATAGTCTGGCCTTTCGATTTGGAACTCCCTCAGTCCAATCACGATGGACGGCGTCTGACGTCACATCCGTCAAGGGCCGACAACTTCTGGTAGGGCGGAGGGCAAAGCCCTACCGGAAGTTGTCAGCCCTTGACAGATGTGACGTCAGACGCCGTCCACCGTGATCAGACTGAGGGAGTCAACTGAGACAACTGAGACAACAGGGAGAAGAGCAAGCGGCTACGTCATACGTTCAGTGGATAACAGAGTGAAGATAGCTCTCCCCACCCTCATCGAGTGCAACTACATGGCTGCAAACAGGGACGAGATTCCCACACTGGACATGGCACGTCATCACCTGCACCTCAGAGGAATAGCCAAATACATCCCGCCGGTAGAACAAGGCGCCAAGATCTTGCTGCTGCTCGGTAGGGACATCTTGAGGGTGCACAAAGTCCGTAAACAGCGTAACGGACCCCACAACGCACCATTCGCCCAAAGACTTGACCTAGGATGGGTGATAGTGGGTACTGATAAATGACATGAACCAGACTATGTCAATGCCCGCAGAATGGTGATAACAGAATGCAGACATTCATCTCTCTCCGAACCGTGTCTTGGCCATCTCCAAGTGACAGGAATGCCAAGTGAAAAGAAGAGACAAGATCATACTCCCTAGACCAACAAAAACATCTTCGCATCAGAGGGATATGACAATGGCCTAGGATGCTTAGTAGTCCAGACAACTAAGGATGACAAGGCGATTCAACTGAAGGAAGAAAGTAATCTCCTGAAGGTGACCAACAAAGGGATCTCCCAAAAGAAAATAAACAATCGGACGGTCCTCCTGCGAGCAATGGCACAGCTAAGACGTACCCAGGTGAAGCCACAGGGGCAAAAAGACCTCTCACACGTCTAAAAAGAGACAGTCGCAGAGGGATTTACAAAGGGATTTACAAGGGCAAAAGAAACTGTTCTTCGTCATGTCCAGGGAGAAAATAACATCCTGACGGCAGTTAACAAAGAGACACAAAGGCGTTTCACCAAAATACGTGGAGACGTTCTCGTGCAAGAGAAACGTTCCGATGACCTAGGGTGCACAGCGTTCCAGACAACAAGGGATTGTAACAAACAAGCACCATCGATGGAAGATGGAGAATTCCAGAAGTTAATGGATATGGAGCTCTTCAAGGACAGATCGGGCAGTTTGGTGACTCCGCTACCATTCCGTCCACCAAAAAGACACCTCTCGAACAATAGAGAACATGCCATCTCTAGGCTCACTTCGCTCTGCCGCAACCCACAAAGGGAGCCGGAGACCAAGAATCAAATTGTGATCTTCACGCGGAAGAGATTCCTTAGCGGACACGCAGAGCCAGCACCTTTACTGAAGGAAGGTAAAAAATGCCGGCACCTCCCATCATCTGGTGTCCACCACCATCAGAAACCCAGCCAGATCTGGGTAACATTCAGCTCCAATGCTCAGCACCAGGAAGCCTTTCCAAACGGCGCCCTACTCACTGGATCAGACTTGACAACCTGTCTTCCAGGGGTGTTGATCCGCTTCTGCAAGGAGCCAAAGACCATCTCCTTCCATCAAATGCCAGGTGATAGGGTGACAGACTACCATGACTGGCATATCCACGAGGTGATGCACCCTGTAGAGAAAACTACAGAGACAAAAGAACTGTTCTCTCACAAAGTTGAAAGAAAACAGTGCCAGAGACCTTTACACAAAGACATTGTGGTGCAACCAGCTAACCTGGAGCTGTGCATCCACCTGGCCTCCCTTACCAGAAGGTTTTCGACAAAGGACTTTGATGCCAGTGGTGCCGGCCGGTATCACCTCGCTATGTGGACATGGACCTTTGCATTGTTATGTTATGTTTGCATTGCACATATGTTCCACATATTCTGTTATATAGTGGTATCTCCAGATACCAGACAGGGAGTGTCATGGAACAGAAATACCCATTTCCGCCATCTCTGTTTCACCCCCCCCCCCTTTCCTTGGCAGTTCTGCCTGCTAGCTGTATTTGGATGTTACTTTCCTTGCAGTTTAACTTTCAGTGCGGATGGAATGGATACATTATGTTGCCTTTTTTCCTTCCAGTCTGTCACACCCCTGGTTGCCCTCCAGTCCTCCAAGTTAATGGGCTTTCCCATTCCCCCCTGTCCCTGCTGACAGTTAGTTTGGCCTGACCCCTATCCCTGTGTCACAAGCAGTACCCACTGTCTTTACTTCCTGACATTGGCAGAGTGAGTACATTCATGTTACACCCCTATGGCAAGGCCAATTATTTTCACCTGACCTTAACTACAAAGCATCCACAGAGATACACCTTTCCAACACAAAAATCTTATCCACAGCCTGTTTTTATTGCTGCTTTCCTAAATAAAGTGAAGAAAATATACAGGACGTGTTGTGCTTTGGAAAGAGGGCTGAGTTGAAGCTAGCTGGGTTCATTCATACCCTAGACATGACCCTTGATCCAGAATAGGAGTGGCCAGAGGAATGCAAACCCTTTACAAGTCTAACGTTAAAATATAATTTATAAATACTTATAGGTATTGGATTTGGGTCAAAAGGCATATATCAACCAGATTACCCCTTAAACATGTCACTGGAATTACTTCACTTTATTCAAGAAGGATTGCCTTTTTGAACAGATGTGTGAGTATGACAGGAAGGGGTAACAAGGCTATACAATAAAGGTTAAGCCCTCTGGTTACCCCTGTAACCATGGGGTCCCTGGTAGCTACATAAGCACTATAAGCCAGGGACCAGGGATAATGCATGTTGAAAGTAAAGTGACCCCTGATTTTTTCATGTTCCTTTGGCCCTAGAACTGTGAGATTTCTTGTATGTCAGTTTTAGGTGGGGTATTTGGGTAGAAATAAAATTATTTTCTTTGCAGGAGTTATGGGGCCGAAGTTACCGGTAATCCTTTAATTCTCCCCGGCGAGCAGGCATGATTTGCCGGTACACGGGCTGAATTACACCGGGGCAACCCAGTGTTCCCCAGACTCCTGAATTTCGAGCCCAAATATTCCCAAATCCATTTCCCTTAAAGTATAAGGTTCCCCAAAGTGTATACTTTATTAAAGTGTATGTTATAATGTTTTAGACATTTGCTATAAGACTCTATACAGTCAGCAAGGGCATCAGCATAAACATTGGCATGTCGGTATAGGGTCTGTAGTTCAAAGAGGAGACGGAATGTTGAGAGGTGTCGGGGTGGTAAGTGGCCAGGGCAGGGCGGAGTACTGGGTGAAGAGAACAGAGAACCCCTGCGGGGATGATACTCTGGTCTGCCGGACTCAGTGGAGCTTGTCCAGTAAGTGGCAATGGATTGACTTGGGGAAGCGGCAGAATGTCAGCGCGTTTCCCATTGGTCAATCCGTTTGTCCCGTCCACGGGCATCCAGAGCTGGCTTGGCACGCCCCCTCCTCTGACGTCAGCCAAAGGAAGAACCCCTTTTCCTGTTGGCTAGCGAGGAGTAATTCCCACACTCTGATTGGTCGCACCTCCTACCTCCATGCTGAACATAGAACAGAGAACAGAGAACAGAGAATGAGGGCCAAATTGTGACTTGAGTCAATGAAGCTAGGGCGGGATTTCAAAGTTGCTCTGTTACAAATGTAACAAGTGTTCCCCCACCCTAAGGGAGAGTTTACTGTTACCTGTACTCTCGTTGTGCTGTACCTGTGAGGCTTACAGGATTGCTGAGTGTCCGCCAATGGTAGTGGGGAAGAAAGGACAGGCTTTCAAGATATTCTCAGATCTTTCTGGGTGCAGCGCCTCCATTTCCAGCAGGCCCCAGCTGTCCTGGGTGCAGTTCCTGCAGGAAAACCATCTTGCACTCCCCCTGATAAACTGCAGTCACAGGCAGGAGTATAAAAACAGCAACCTTAATTGAGTGCAGCCATACACAATCAATAATGCATTTCCTCTGGTCCCTGGAGTCAACCCCCAGGGCTTGAGGCCCAAAAAGTCTATCCTTTGCTCCCCTACTCCCTGGTGGAGTAAGGGGTAACAGCTCCCACTCCCCTGCGGGAGGGGATAGCACAACGACCCACTCCATTGAGGAGAGAGGGTAGAACTGACTAACTGACAACTCCCAACTGTCAATTCCAAATTGCCCACTTCCCACTGTTACCAGGGGTGGGGATTCAGGTCTCAGACCCATGTGGGTGGCATCTAGGACTCAAGCCACCCCCCCCTGTCACTCAACGAAGCTACTTACTGCAGCAGGACATAGATTTAACCCTAACACTGCCTGCATTGGTACCAGGGCTTATGTGTTAGGCAGGGAAGATTAGAAGCCAAGGGGATACATGGCTACACAAATAGCAGAGCAACCGTCTTCATTTTCAAGTTTTGAAAAGTCTGCCTCGCAAAAACTAAGTCCCGTCTTTTTCGACCAAGTTCTACAAATCAACTTAGCGGTTGCAGCCAGGATTTCTCACCGCAATCAGTTACAGTAGTAACGGGACTGCTGAAACTCGGTCTAGGAAAGGCTACATCTCATACCCCAGACACCAGTAAGAGTGTATATTTCTGTATTTTGTGTTTTGTTGTATTTCCGAGATTTTATCCAAATAAACCCCATTTTATTTCACTGCCTATTTTGCCTATTGACTGATCCCTAAAATATAAATGTGTTAAAATACCTGGTCTACCGTGACATGGGGTACAATCTGCCTTACAGTATTCAAACAAATATGAAAACATCATAACCTCTTCTTTTGATTATTAAATCAAATTGCCAATTGTAAAGTTTACCAGACAGTAGGGTACTGTGAGGGGGTAATCAGGCTATATAATAAAGGTCAAGCGCTTTTGGTTACCCCTGCTCCGTGTATAAGGGTCCAAAAGAGTTAACTCTTGGACCGGTAACATTGTATTATTGCATTTTACTTTATGCAATAAAACCATTTTTTGTGTTTTTACCTTTCCAGGCATTCAATCAAGCAGGGATTGCGAGTGTATGAGTTTCAAGGGGGGTTTTTATGGAGGGAACGTTGTCCGGATGGGCCTAGGAGGTGGAGGTCCAGAGTTACCGGTTCCCCAATAAATGTATCGGGAATTATGGCTGATTCTCGGATACATGTTGACACCTTGTAACAGCAATACTTCCCCTTGAAAACTTAACCGCAAATTCCCACTAGGGCACCCTGCTTCAGCACAACTCGGAAAGGAGAATGAGGCACAGGGATAAATGTGTATCCCTTGAGCTGAGGGAATCCCTGGGTTAAGGGGGGTACCCCAGCTAGTGCTAAGGTGACCCACAACCAGTATATGGTTTGTAGGTACCAAATCATACATAAGGTTGGAGGGGACTCTGAGAGTCCAAACTGAGTCAAAGGGAAATTTCGTGTGTGGGGAAATAAGGCAGACAGAAATAGAGACAACATTTTTTTTCTTTTCTGTTCCCTGTACCTTAGAGACTCCAAACTTTGGTAGTCTAAGTCTTAGGTAGTGGTTTGGGATGAAAAGCAAGTCATTTTGATTGCAGGAGGTCTGGGGACAAAGTTACTGACCCTATAATTCTCCCAGGCTTACTCGCACTATTTTCGGGTACCCAGGGTGAGTTGCACTGGGGCCATACAGTGTCTCCCAGACTCCTATTTTTCAACCCCAAGATACTCACCTAAAGTTCCACAAAGCTGAAAGGGTTCCCCGAGACTCAGAGTTTATTAAAATTTATTTTTAATATGTTTCAACATTCAGAACCCATGTTCATTCAGGCAGCCCGTGCAAACCCATAGACGCCAGTATGTCTGCTGGACATCGTAGTTCAAAGCAGCCAGAGGATGCCCAGAGGAGTGAACATCATTTGGTTAGCGGGGAAAGGCGGAGTACTACATCCAGAGATCAATGCAGTCTCCGGGATGCCACTTGTTCTGCCAAACTAAAGGGCGCCTGCCCAGCGGGTGGCACTGAGATAGCCGGGGGAGATGTTGCAGGCTTGCGCATGTCCCTTCGCTATTTTAAATTTCCCGCTGACCCGGCTTTTCTACCCGGCTTGGCTCTGATTTGCTGCTTGAGAAAGTTCCCAGGCAGTGATTGGTTGTTGATTTCTGCCTCTATGTCTCAGCTAGAGCAGGGAAAGCTATAAGAAGTTATGAGCCAATCAGATTGTGTGTTCCCCTTGTGTCAGAGCCGAAGGAGCGCGGGTGGGCTTTTCAAAGTTGCTTTATTCGAAACAGCAAGGCAACCGGCTTTGATTTCAAACCTGAAAAGCCTGCCCTCCAGAGACTAAGTCCCGACTTTTGCGCCCAAGTTCTCAGAAACGACCGTAGCGATCATGGCTGGGATTTCATGCCGATTTGAGTTCTAGGAGATTCAGGCTGACTTGCTTTCAGGAGGGACCAAGTTCTGAGAAACGAACGTAGCAATGATGTCTGGAATTTCTTGCCAATTTGAGTTCCAGGAGATCCCGGGCTTAGTCCCGCTCAGGGTAAAACTATCCCAATTGAGTGCCCTGCACCTAGGAAAGTCTAGTTTTCGACCCCAGACCCCAGTAAGTGTGTCTTTTCGTCTGTATTTTGTGTTCCATTGTGTGTATGCGGATTTAAGCCGAATAAACTACAATATATTTCTCTACCTTGCTTTGCTCCATGAATGATCCTGGTAAAAAGGTGTAAATAACCTGGTCTCCCGTAACAGGGACACACTGAAAATATTATTTATTAAAATTTTAGCAGCCACGGTGGCAATAGCTTCAATGCCATAACTTGTATTGTTCAATTGGTTTATGAGATAATAAGGTCTAGTGTAAGAAATCCAATTTAGCAATAATTATATTGTAATGAATGAATCTATTATCAAAGGCAGAATGTTAAAGTATACAGTATAATAGTCTGGACTTTCCTTCATATCTATATATTATATCTGATTGTATTTTCGGTTATAGAGTTATTTTGACGGTGCAGCTGTCCTAAAAGGTCAGAGTAGGCAGAAACCCTGTTTAGGTTTGACACTGAGTGACTATTGACAACTGTGACTTTAGCTGAGAGTAGAGGCTGTGACAAAAGCTCTGAGACTCTTCCAGTCCATACTGTATTTGGTATTCTATATTTAGAATACGTGTGCTGTTTCTGATTCGATCATAGTTTGAAACTGCAGGACCTAATTTGGAATAGAAATATATATTAAGAGAGCTGATTCAAGGAATATTTTATGGATAAATACAACAGTGAGCTTAGTAAGCTTTAGGAAGGAAGGATGGAAAGAAGATAGGCCAGAGGAAGAAAGACCAAGCCAGAGTGATGATATCATGAAGAGGAGAAAGAAATGTTAATACCTGGAGAGATTAACAAGAAAGAAGGTTACTATGTGCAACTATTCTTAAGAATATCAATCTATTTGAAACATCATCGTCATTCTTACTATTTTTGTATGTAAGTAATCATTTTCAAAATAAACGTTTTGTTTTTGTGTGCAAACGACAAGAATGCTGAATTCTGTTATGCTGACGTCAGTCTATAGAAAAAGCGACTTTAAGGACATTTAACATCTAGAAAATGTGTGACTTAAACAAAAACCTAAGATGCTCTCCCTCCTTTTTTTTAAACAGGGCAAACCTTTGAGTTGACGAACTAAAACAACAAACTTTTTTTGGTTTAGGTTTATTACATATCTAAAACCAAAACTAATAGAGTTACTGCAAAACCAAAACACCTGTAAAACTTCCCACTCTTATGAATAACCTTATGAAGTCATTTAAAGCCATGGCCAATCTATAGCCTCACAATAAGGTTAACCTGGGGTCTACCCCACTACCCATAACACTAAATTATATTAACACCCCTTACAGTATATGCCTTATTTATACATTAGCTATCAAAAAGAATATGAGTAGCACATAACAATTTACAATTGATATATACTGAATGAATTGTGGTGTCACTGTTGTCTATTGCCAATGTCTTACATTCATGGATCTCCTTTTAACGTTAATTGGAATTTTAGTGATAAAGGGTCAGATCCAAGTAGCTCTGTTAATCATTAATGACACGTTACTGTACCTAAAACAGTAATGGATGTTATTTTCCCTGAGGTTAAAACATGTCTACAAAGCTCATTAACATAGGCTTAATGTCACGTTATTGTAGTGCAATGTTGCGTTAGCTTCCAACAAAGTGATGTTAAGTATGTCTTAGCCTTACTCCCATCCTGACCCTGAAATATGTATTTAACTAACGTTAAAAAGAGAGGAAAGGAGAAGGAAATAACACCGGTAATTACGCTCTCTCTGGGAAAACAAGAGGTGATCAGCCATTGAATCTATTCAGTGTATGTACCGGCTAAACGGAGTTTACCTTGAAGCAGTTGGCAAGCTTTAATCATGTTTCGATCAAAAGATGCAACCGAATGACTCCCTTGTTACACAGACTTAGGTTCTAAATGTAAAAATGTCACTAGTATATTTTAGCTTAATTGGGAGGAGCGCAGGAATTGTTCTTCGTTTTCCATAATATGTGGGAAGGCTTAATTAGGTTAACATCGCTTTATGTCACTTAACAGATCTTTGTGGATTTGGCCAAAAAGGAGTTATATAGGTTAATGCCAATATAGTTCCTCCAATGGAGTAAAGATTTAGAGATTATTTTTCATATTTGAGTTAGGAGAATGTTGTTGGAAGTTGGTAGTTATTGAGGAATTTCAAAAAAATCCTAAAAAATCGCATAGATAAAAAAAAATTTAACAATTAAAAAATGTAATTTAAAAAATGCACAAACTTTACAATGCCCTATACCATACCCTGAACATCACAAGGGCTGGATGTCCAGCAGACCTAATTAGAGATGTTCGAAGGAACATAGTATTTTTGTTTATTTTCTAGGTGGTGAGCGCAGTGACTACTCCATCAAATATGATGAAAATGTAGGTTAAGGATACTACACGAAAGTAGAGCAAAGTAGCGCGGAGCACAGCAAAATGGAAAAAATGAGCACTGGAAGCAGGATCAACAGTGAAAAAAATTAAAATATATTAACACACAGTGCCCGTACAGAAACTGAAGAAAAAACTCTTGACATGTTTCCCGCCGTCCCTGGCGCTTTATCAAAGACTCTTTGATAAAGCACCAGGGATGGCAGGAAATGCATCAGAGTTTTTTCTACAGTTTCTGTACGGGCACCATGTGTTAATACATTTTTATTTTTTTCACTGTTGATGCTGCTTCCAGTTCACATTTTTTCCATTTTGCTGTGCTCCGCACTACTTTGCACTACTTTCATGGAATTCACCTTACGGGATGCAAGCTGGGATTGTACCTTTCTCTACTACAAGCAACTGGGTCCGTGAGTAAATCATTTACCTTCTGTGTTGAGCTTCTATTGATGAAGGCTTTGTTACCTGTTGTTGCTTACCTGGATTTAGAGCGGCTGATGTTTATCTGACCCCATTTGATGTCTGTCTTAATTGCAGGGCTACTCCTGTGGTTAACTTCAGCATGCTTATCATTCTGATCCGGAGGTATTCATATTAAGTATACTCAGAATAACGGACTATATCCATACTACTAATATTGGAATTTATTATCTAATATTGTATCTACATGTGGCTTAACTGGGATCTTTTGGAAGCGCTGCTTTGTAGATTCACTTCTCCGTTTTTACAAAAGGAAACTACACTACCGTTTGAGTTACCAGGGGGCCTGGCCATGACTATGTGATCGCTATCTTAGTGATCACATGTTTGCGATCTTGAAATTCAACACACTTGGGTGCTGTCGGATTTCTAGTATCGTAAAGGTTAATGGAAATCTCCAAAAAATAGTTAATTTGACATCACTTTACCAAACTTGTCTGATAATCTATACTGTGCAGCGGTGCACAAACTGGGGGGCGTGCCCACCAGGGGGGGTGGGAGAACTTCCAGGGTGGGCGCGGTGGTTACAGAGGCCCTGCACTCTTCCCCACAGCAATTAAATTAAATGCTGGGGGAGGCGTGAGGCCTCTGTTGCTCACTTACCTGCTGCCAGCCGGGTCTTTGGTGACACGTCGTCATGGCAACTCAGTTTCAAATTACGCTGCTGGGTCATATGACATCACGCGTCGCCATGATAACACGCGTCAAATTACGCAGTGGGGTAATGTGACGTGATGTCACATGACACGCGACGTCATTTGACGCCAAGCCATTGGGAGAGGGGGGGCGCAAATCGCTTTGGCTCCCGGCAAAGGGGCCGCAGCTCAAGAAGTTTGCGCACCCCTGATATAGTATCATCACAATATTTTAATCAAAACAATTCATGACTATGTGCAGATCTTGGTAAGAAACAGAAATATGCGTTACACAAAAATTGATTTGGGTCAATAAAAAACAGCACTGTATTTAATAAAACATAAAATAGAAACTCCCTTGTTTGTATACCAGATTTTAGAGACTGAGGAAAACACTAAAATAGGGCTTGTTAAAAAGAGATTCTTTACATCCTCAATCAGCAGAGTGCTCACACATTAAAACCCACATGGTCGTTTCGTATCAAAGTCTCCTGGCTGCAAAAGTGGAAAAAGAAATTGACCACTTTTATCACAGCAAAAAATCCCATTGCTTCCTATGGAAATGATTTCTTAAATAAATCTGGTGCATGTTTTTGCTCCTGCTTTGGAGTCTGTAGACTTTAATCCATGGTTCCAATACTCTTTCAGTGCTGATTGCTGTATTATTAGTGTAACCATGCTGTAAAATGGCTTCAGTCATCTCTCCTGCTGACAATAAGGCCTGGTAAGTTATGGCCATGCCAGCAGTAATTATGGAGGTTTGCCCTCACACCCTGGTGAGGTGCCCTATGTATGGATGGGAGTGGTCACATGCTCTGAATCCATGATTAGTGATGTCAGAGTTGTGTCAGCCCCCAGAGGATACAAAAGGCACAGCACTGTTCAAAAGTGAGTTGTTAGAGGAGGAATTCAGAAGCTGTTGGAAGGTTATGTAAGAGCTATGAGACAAGGAGCAAGACTGAGTGCAGGCTTGGGAGGAGACAGCTTATAAGACTGTGACCAGGGACCTGGCACAGGGACTATCTCCCTAAGGGGAGATAGGGAATCCACCAGTTAAGGGAAGACATACCTTTCAAAGGGAAGTGCGGTGAACATGGGAGGCTAAGAACACCCATTGTGGAGGGCAGTTTGCCCACCGTGCAATAAAGATGTTGCTGATAAAAGAAACCCACGTGTGTAAGTGTGGAGTGATTACACAGGGGGCTGCACCACAGAGGAGTTCCTCACCAGGACCATCCACAAGCTCACGCTGGGATCCTGATGAGGTGGAGGCGCTGCACTGGATCTAGGTAGGACTCAGCACACTACCTCAGCTGCCTGTCTGGGTTGGCAATCCCCACACAACATCATGCGGGAGACTCAGGAGTCCTGTTGCCAACAGGTGCACCGCCAGACATCACACTGTAATGGGGGCTGGTTAGACCACAGGGGCCAATATGAGATTGGGTGGGTCAGGCCAGTCCAGAAAACCCGTTACATTAGCAATATCTCTGTGGGGTAAATGTATCAAGGCAACAATAGAACAATCCTGGGGCATATAAAACATGCCTGATCTAACAAAGAAAGAAATACAGATATAGTAAGTCTTGCTGTCCCCATTGTCTCCGATGAACAAGCAAACGTCTGCGGCGCTGGGGACAGTGTCTGCCATGATCGTGCTGCAATAAATATATTATAAATAACTAATTCTTAGTGAATACGACAGTCATTCTAAAAAATTATTGCTGCAATGCCTTTTTATAATAACACTAGCATTTCATACAGCTATATCAATCTTTAGTGAATCTAAGTCATTGTAGCTTGAGAATAATTATAACTAATTCATATTTAAGTGAGAGGGTTGTTGATTGTTTTTATCCTTTAGGACAGCGGTGCGCAAACTGGGGGGCGCGAGAATTTCTAGGGGAGCCCGGCGGTTACAGAGGCCCTGCACTCTTTCCCACAGCATTTAAATGAAATGCCGGGGGAAGCGTGAGGCCTTTGTAACTCCCTTACCTGTTCTCTGCTGGGTCTTCGGCAACGCATGTCAAATTACGTGGCGGGGTCACGTGATGTGACATCACATGACCCGTAGCGTCATTTGACGCCGAGTCCTTGGAGAGGGGGAGTGCTGCAGCTTCCGGGCATGAGGGTGCAGCTCAAGAAGTTAACGCACCCCTGCTTTAGGAGGTAAAAATAACCACAGGTGGTGAAAGATCTCATTTAATGCCATGAAACCTGATTTCCATTTCTCTAGAACTAGATCCAGTAGATTGTGAAAAACACTTGTCCACTTCCCAACTACTGCACAAGTTGCTTTTCCGTGATCAGTTCATAGCATTAAAGCTTTCTGATATTTTATGGAATATGGAATAGGATTTATACGAACCTACTATTAATACCAAATGAGTTCATTAGCAACAGTTTTATTACATGAAATACTGAATGAATTAATAATGTTATAGTAGAGCACTTAACCTAAACTGTTTTTGGCAAATGTCTGCTGCTTTAAATTATGGGTTTCACAATTAGAACCTATGGCAAATAAGGGAAGCAAGCCAAGGTGCTGTAACTAACCTAGTTAAAACAAGCCAAGTGTGTCTAAGTTTTAATGCACCATCCAAATACATTATGAAATTTGTCATGTATATTCAATATATTGCTTAGTGCAACACAATATAAGAGACACAAGAGTGACCTTCATGTTTTACTGCTGCATAGGGAAAATAATTAACCCTTACTGCTTGAGGGCAGAAAGTCAATCTGTCTTATTTAGCACTGAAGAAGTTAAAGAAGTCAAAGCCTTAGATCTCAACATTTTACGTTCAACCAATCAAGTGTTACTGAACTGTGACAGCAACACTGTGATTTTAAATTGGTTTAGGTGGTATGTTAATTGTGCAAAGACATACCAGAAGGTAAAAGCTATCATTCCTATTAGCTCCTATATACATTAGGTAAGCAACACGCCTCCCTAATTAACATTTTTACGTAGCGTACTACTATGCAATCTCACATAGCAAGGTGAAGTACAATTGTATTTAAACCGCTATATGCAAATGTCACCATATATTTATACATTTTGTACATGTAACCATGTGAATGGAGCTCGTGCTTTTCAGAATGCAGACTACTGTATTTTCAAAGACTTTTTCAGATATGATCCTTTCTGAATGGATTCTCGTCTTCTAAAGCCCAAAAACTTTCTTGCATTGACCTACTTGCCATTTTTTTTACGTGCTACAATTCTGTACATGTGGCAAATTAGTCCATCAAAACACCTTCCTGCTTTGTCTGTCATCTTGGACAGGATTGGCGACATCCTGACAGGTGACTGACAGAGAACGGCTAGAGAGGATCTAAAAAAAAAATTCGCAAGTGAATGTTCTACCCAGAATTCCCTGTGTTAAGCTATATCAGTCAATCTCAGGGCTAATTCGTGTCAGTGCTTGTTTCCTATCTCCTTGAGTCTCGAGCGGAAGGTTGATAAAATTGAAGTGGAAATGAAGTTGGATGCACAGGAGGATACGTACAACAATAGGCTGGTGAAATGGGTTTGTATCCCTGATACACTCTTTCGAGCATCAGGGTTCCTTATGACCTTGTTTGTGTCCTTGGCAAACACATGTATTTCTTAAATTGTATCTTGAATATTAAACAGAAATATATTATTATAAAATATCTCTGTTAGTCACATAGTCACTTATCAATTGCTTGATATTCAAATCTAGTGGCTATTAGTGAGATGTTGTGCCTGATATGTGTATAAATGTAGAACAGATATGCAAGAACAAATACAGTATATATGTGTCTGATACATGGTAAGAAAATGCTCATATAGGAAAATATATATGAGTCAAACCAAGAACAAATGCATTTTTTCTATTTTAATCATAGGCTAAAGATGCATTGCAAAATATCTCATCCTTTCCTGTGAGGATTTTAATCTATGCAGTTGTTGTCAAATGTGAAATGTCACTACTTTGCTAAGGCCTGTCTATGACCAGAAATATTTAATATTCATAAATTAGGCTAGCAATGACTGCTGTTTAAGAATGATTAGGGCACTGTAGAGAGATGCGGATCAAAGAGGGGGTGCTTGCTTAAAACACAGTGTATTTAAAACGAATGTTTGAAGAAGCCCATCATTCACAATACTCCTGTGTACAGATGATTTCCAATGTGTTTGCCAGAGTACGTGTTGAAATATGACAAAAAAAATCTTATTTAAAGGGCCATCATATATTTTTATGATTTAGGAAGAGCTGAATGTGGCATACATAATACAATGTTACCTTCCCTTTTCAACAAATAATTATTTTGACCTGACACACACACACTTATTTTATTTCTAGTAGATAAAATCTCTCTTATAATCTCAATGTCCAGCTAGGGGTTTTGATGATCAAAAACTATATTTTTGCATTGGAAAGGAGAATTACATATAAAAGTAAATCAGTCATTTGAAAATATACAGTTTTATTTACATTTCAAGAGGCACTATTCTTAATTTCTTTGAAGAAAATGTCTTGTCCGTTATCGCTTGCATTTTTTTGCTGTTTTTTAAATCTTCAATGTTTTCAAATAAAATAGTCTGAAATGCATCTTCATATATGAACATCTAATAATTTAGAGTCAATATACAAAAAATATAGAAGCAATAATCAGAAAAATATAATATCAGTTTAAAGTGTTACTCTTCATTATATCCTTTTCTACAAAAATGCATAGGTAAAGTTTTTACTTATTTGGTATATCCCTGTATACCTTTCCTTTCTTAAAATAAGTCCAACCTTTTTTTGAGATATCTATTGTATGTGCCATCAGAGTCTCCGTTGGTAATGAATTCGACCTTTTACCTGCCATTACTGTAAATAGCCCTTTCCTTTGGTACTGGTGAAATCTCAGCTCTTCCAACCTTAAGGTATGACCCCATGTCGTTTGTAATGCCCTTGGGATGAATAGTTCTTTTGATGCTACTCCCCCCATCCCCACGCAACATCCCACAAATGAAGCAAACACATAAAGGTCTGAAGGTACAAGGGCTGCGTCTTTTATTTAAATATAGCAAAAGGGGCGGGGGGGTGGTAACTCTGCCAGAGTGCTCCCCCCATAGGTAAGGACAATGATGCCCAAGCCATGTCCCGTTAGCTGGGATTGTCCCAAGTCCCAGCCATTCAGCTGACCCCACGTCAGCCACGAGATGGGCAATAGGAAATCAAAGAACAAGGAGCTCTGCCCATTCACCAACCATGCCACCGCCAGGCATTACCGTAACTGAGCTCCATCTGGCCAGATTAACCTGCACTTAGCCAATAACCATCCGCCACTAACGGAGCTATTTAACACCCTTAAACTAGCTTCGGCCGCTAGACCTGCAGAAAAACGCTCACCCGGTCTGAAGACTGTTTTAGTCTTACCGCGCGAACAAACTTAACCACCCCTATTGGAGAAAAAACCCTCCTGAGTGCCATCTTATTTCCCCTTGCTAGCTTCCCTGCATTCGACCTTGTGGGAGCATTCGCTTACGGGATGGGCTTCCGCACAAGATGAACACATGCCGGAATCTGCAACTGCTGATGTAACAATGGCACTCATTAAAAGCCCAACAATGACCCTTCCCCCTTATCATCAGCTCTATCCACAAATCCGTAACTTTAGTATCCCAAGATAATTGGTTGCGGACAGCTATTTTGTATTGTATTGTATGTCTTTATTTATATAGCTCCATTAATGTACATAGCGCTTCACAGCAGTAAAACACGTGGTAATCAAATAAATAACAGATAATATAAATAACAGATCATGGGAAAAAGTGCTTTAGACATAAAAGTAACATTAGGTAAGAGGAGTCCCTGCCCCGAGGATCTTACAGTCTAATTGGTAGGTAGGGAGAACGTACAGAGACAGTAGGAGGGAGTTCTGGTAAGTGCGTCTGCAGGGGGCCAAGCTTTATGTATCATGTGTTCAGAATATCCACAGTGCTATTCATATGCTTTTTTAAGCAAGTGTGTCTTAAGTTGGGTCTTAAAGGTGGATAGAGAGGGTGCTAGTCGGGTACTGAGGGGAAGGGCATTCCAGAGGTGTGGGGCAGTCAGTGAAAAAGTTTAAGGCGGGAGAGAGCTTTAGATACAAAGGGGGTAGAAAGAAGACATCCTTGAGAAGAACGCAAGAGTCTGGATGGTGTATATCGAGAAATTATGGCTGAGATGTAAGGAGGGGCAGAAGAGTGTAAAGCTTTCAAAGGGAGGAGAAGAATGGATTGTGAGATGCGGGATTTGATCGGAAGCCAGGAGAGGGATTTCAGGAGGGGAGATGCTGAGACAGATCTAGGAAAGAGTAGAGTGATTCTGGCAGTAGCGTTTAGGATAGATTGTAGGGGAGACAGGTGAGAGGCAGGAAGGCCGGACAGCAGGAAGTTACAGTAATCAAGACGGGAGAGAATGAGGGCCTGAGTCAGAGTTTTAGCAGTCAAGCAACAGAGGAAATGGTGTATCTTAGTTATATTGCGGAGGAAAAAACGACAGGTTTTAGAAATATTTTGAATGTGAGGGGCGAATGTGAGAGAGGAGTCGAGTGTGACCCCTAGGCAGCGTGCTTGGGCTACTGGGTGAATGATCATAGTTCAAACAGTAATGTGGAAGGAGGTAGTAGGGCCAGGTTTGGGAGGAAGCATGAGGAGCTCTGTTTTAGCCATGTTGAGTTTAAGGCGGCGGAGGGCCATCCAGGATGATATAGCAGAGAGACATTCAGAAACTTTGGTTTGTACAGCAGGTGTAAGGTCGGGTGTTGAAAAGCATATTTGTGTGTCGTCAGCATAGAGGTGATAATTAAACCCAAAAGATGTTATTAGGTCACCTAGAGAGAGTGTGTACAGAGAAAAGAGAAGAGGTCCCAGGACAGAGCCCTGGGGTACCCCCACAGAGAGATCAATAGAGGAGGAGGAGGTGTTAGCAGAAGAGACACTGAAAGTACGATGGGAGAGATAGGATGAGATCCAGGATAGAGCTTTGTTCCGAATACCAAGAGTATGGAGAATGTGAAGGAGAAGAGGGTGGTCCACGGTGTCAAATGCTGCAGAGAGGTCGAGTAATATGAGCAGAGTGTAATGACCTCTATCTTTGGCAGCATTGAGGTCGTCAGTTATTTTAGTGAGGGCTGTTTCCGTGGAGTGAGCAGTGCGGAAGCCAGATTGTAGAGGGTCTAGGAGAGAATAGGTGTTGAAAAAATGGAGCAAGCGAGAGAATACAAGACGTTCAAGGAGTTTAGAGGCAAAAGGCCGGAGGAAGACAGGTCGATAGTTAAAAAGACAGGTAGGGTCAAGCTTGCTGTTTTTGAGTAATGTTATGACTGTTGCATGTTTTAAGGAGGATGGAAAGGTTCCAGAGCAGAGGGAGGAGTTAAAAATGTGTGTGAGCGTAGGGATTATAGTAGGAGCAAGAGGTTTTAGGAGATGGGAGGGAATGGGGTCAAGAGGGCAAGTGGTAGAGGGAGAAGAGGCGATCAACAGCGACACATCCTCCTCTGAGACAGTGGAAAAAGAGTCAAGGAAGGCAGGAGGAGAGTTAGGAAGAGGTGTAGGATGGGAGGAAGAAACAGAGGGGATGTTCTCTGGCAGAGAGAGGAGAGCAGGAGCCCCACGCCTCCATCCCTGCCATCAGGGCGCGGAGTGTGGGAGAAGGAAAGGCCACAATAAGAGAGGGCAGCTTCCAGAGCAGAGTCAGACTGAGTGAGCCAGGTCTCAGTTATAGCAAAGAGAAGCAGGGAGTGAGAAAGAAAGAAGTCAAGAAACAAGAGAGGAACTTGTTAGAGAGGGAGCGAGCATTCCAAAGGGCACAGGAGAATGGGAGAGAGGAGGGAGGGTGGCAGGGGATGGGTATGAGGTTGGAGGGGTTAACACCAAAAGGAGTAGAAGTTGTATGTGGGAGGCGAGGACGAGAGCAAGTAGAAATAAGGCAGGGACCAGGATTGGGAGAGATATCCACAGAAGCAAGGAGGAGAAGCATGGAAAGAAAGAAAATGTGTGAGGATGATTTGTAGGGGTGTGTTTTAGTTCAGGGTGTATAGCTGTGTGGTGACAGAGGGCGCAGGTAAGAAAGGAGTTCATGTGAACTGAGAAGTGGGGAAGAAAGGAGAGATGGAGATATACGAATAGAGATAGAGACATGAGGAGACTGGTGGAAGGAAGTGCATAATTTGGAAATATATGAGGTTACAGCAAATATAAAAAAATAAAGGCGGCATCACAGCAATAGTTAAGTGTTGAGATGTGCAGTCTGGGATAGATGATATCCTCCTTTCCAACGTAGATCAAAAGCAGGAATCAGAAGCAGTAGGTGTTGTCCACTTTTCCACTTCTTTTTGAACTTCATATCTACTTGAAACATTTCTACTTAAAAGCATATCTGCTTAGGAGCATTGGCTGCAGGCAGCAATGGCTGTTATGAGTTTACTTATATACTTTTAGAAAGTCACCTGGTTGGCACAACAAACTTAATTAGCACATGTGATGGACGTTAAAGCAAATAGTTTTTCTAAGGTGGGTGTTTTCTTGCACAAGTGTGAAAGCTGAATTAAATTAAGACAGTGTGGGGGATGATTTACAGACAGACAATTTGGAAAATGGTATTTTTTGTCAGAACTACCGACAAGTACATTATCAACAAGCCATTTCACTATAATTCCGGTGCAAAAACCCTATCATGTCCTGACACTTAAACAGGGCAGAGCAAATATGGGGAGCTTTTCGACAATTAAGCTAATCTGGGGGTGGGGGAAGGGAAGGGGACAGGGGAAGGGGAAGCTCCCGCGTCAGCAAAATGAGGATAGTATATGAAATCAAATAACACACAAACTGGTGCAATAGAGGATAAACTATAATAACAACATAAACAGACAGACAAGTTCCTCCTTGAATGCACTCAGAAAGGTAAGTCAGAGCGATATGGTTGATAACATTAAAAACCTTTTAATCACCAAATAGTAAGAACATATTGTATAGAGGGAAATGGTAGAAGTAGTCCACGGCCAGTCCCTTAAAACAAACCAAGAAAAGATCTTCCTAAATAGGTGTATGGAAGATAGTGGGGACAATACACCACCTAGGTGTGGGCTACAGAAAACAGCAAAGTCTCGCCACAAAATAACTTCAGACTTGAGAACCTGTCCTGTTGGCAGGAATTCTATTATCAAAAACCAGCACACCTATAGAAAAAAGTATGCTGATACTAGATCTGAAGAAGGTGTGGGCTACAGAAAACTGCAAAGTCTCGCCACAAAGTAACTTCAGACTTGAAAACCTGTCCTGTTGGCAGGAATTCTATTATCAAAAAACCGGCACACCTATAGAAAAAAGTATGCTGATATGGACAACATCTTATGCACTGATTTATACTGCCAGGAGCACTCTGATTAAGTACAGTGCCTCTGTTGCCTGCTATCTGGGAGACTCCACTCAGTGAACCTCTGTATTTCCATCTAGCAGAGACCCTATTCAGTGACCTCTGCATTAACTGTGTTATATTATTCTGAGGCCATAACTGGATACGGTCACTGAACCGTGCCTCTGGGCACTAGCAGAGCACGCTTTGTGCTTGCCCTACGCAGAGGTTACTACTTACTAGCTACGTAGCTTTGTATGTGGTTTTATTTATGTTATATGTATTACTCTCCACATCATCTGTTGACTTCATTTGTGTTTTGGAGTTGACATACACCCCCATTCTTTGTGGTCTATGTATACGGATGTAAGGACTTTATGACTCACGAACTGTATATGAACCGCCTCTTCAGATCTAGTATCAGCATACTTTTTTCTATAGGTGTGCCGGTTTTTTGATATTAGAATTCCTGCCAACAGGACAGGTTTTCAAGTCTGAAGTTACTTTGTGGCGAGACTTTGCAGTTTTCTGTAGCCCACACCTAGGTGGTGTATTGTCCCCACTATCGTCCATACACCTGTTTGGGCAGTGACCTCTGCATTAACTGTGTTATATTATTCTGAGGCCATAACTGGATACGGTCACTGAACTGTGCCTCTGGGCACTAGCAGAGCACGCTTTGTGCTTGCCCTACGCAGAGGTTACTACTCACTAGCCACGTAGTTAATAGCTATGTATGTGGTTTAATTTATGTTATATGTATTACTCTCCACATCATTCGTTGACTTCATTTGTGTTCTGGAGTTGACATACACCCCCATTCCTTGTGGTCTATGTATACGGATGTAAGGGCTTTATTACTCACGAACTGTATATGAACCGCCTCTTCAGATCTAGTATCAGCATACTTTTTTCTATAGGTGTGCCGGTTTTTTGATAATAGAATTCCTGCCAACAGGACAGGTTTTCAAGTCTGAAGTTACTTTGTGGCGAGACGTTGCAGTTTTCTGTAGCCCACACCTTCTTCAGATCTAGTATCAGCATACTTTTTTCTATAGGTGTGCTGGTTTTTGATAATAGAATTCCTGCCAACAGGACAGGTTCTCAAGTCTGAAGTTATTTTGTGGCGAGACTTTGCAGTTTTCTGTAGCCCACACCTAGGTGGTGTATTGTCCCCACTATCTTCCATACACCTATTTAGGAAGATCTTTTCTTGGTTTGTTTTAAGGGACTGGCCGTGGACTACTTCTACCATTTCCCTCTATACAATATGTTCTTACTATTTGGTGATTAAAAGGTTTTTAATGTTATCAACCATATCGCTCTGACTTACCTTTCTGAGTGCATTCAAGGAGGAACTTGTCTGTCTGTTTATGTTGTTATTATAGTTTATCCTCTATTGCACCAGTTTGTGTGTTATTTGATTTCATATACTATCCTCATTTTGCTGACGCGGGAGCTTCCCCTTCCCCTGTCCCCTTCCCTTCCCCCACCCCCAGATTAGTTCATTACACGTGGATGTATGTCCACTCTTGCTCCCAGCTCGCACACCCACTATTTCTTTTGGACTAGTTTTGTACACTATTATGGCTGGATTTCTGTCACAATTGCCTGACTTTGCTGCATGGAGAACGGAGGCGGACAATGTCTTTTCGTTAGATGGGGATTTATCAGAAACAGGGGTAACGAGCATAAATACTTACTTTTCAGGTCTAGAGAAAATTTATAAAAGACGCGCTAAACTCTGGTGGGAGGTAGCGAGCTTAGAAAAGTATATATCCACTGAACTTATCCCTAGAGGTTTAAGAGTGGACCTGCCCCCCTCAACCCCACACTCTGACCCTGAGTTCCTTGCTAAATGGAACAAGATCCTAGGCATTTGTTCCGCCTCTTTAATGAAACTACTTGTTGAAACAGATAATGTTACACTGTCTACTGTAAATACAGAATTAGCAGAACAACGCAATGATGCAGAGAAATGGCGAGGTAACTCTGAATTTATTAGTCTAGAGAACAAACTGGAAGATACGATAGGTAGATTTACGCGTGAATTAAAAGAAAGGAAGCAGCGTAAATATATTCGCGACACAAAGGACTTTAAAGAAGGTAAAATTTACAAACAAAAGAGGGAAACAAACAAAAAAGTTCGTTTCCGCCACCCCGAGTCCTCGACTGACTGGGACACGTCCAATGAGGAAAGTGACGGAGGGGAAAGGAGAGAACAGGGACCAGCCGATATATCTAGGGTTGGTTTTTTAGACCAGGACCCCCGCCACCAGCCACCCCCAGAACGTGTAAGACCCGAAGAGGTCAGATGGGGTGGGCTGCGAGACAGAGACACCTGGGGGTACAGGGGGGGAACAAAGCGACGATCCCGCCGCCGTCGCTGACAAACGCCACCGACGACTTTAGTCAGGTGATCAATCTATCTGACGTGGTCCTGAGTGAGGGCCAAGTGGCTGTCCTACAGAAGGGGCTGTCCTTCTCCCCCACTGAGAACTTCTCCAGATTCGACTGGATCAAAGATACGTATTTGTTTGGTCGCAAGTTATTATTGCATAAGTTCTTTAAAAGAAGGGCACAGAACCAACTCAGGGCAATAGGTCAAGAGGACTTTGATGACCAATATTTAGAAGCTATAAACAATTTAGCGGCATTAGAAGAGGAATCTTTAAGACCACCGGGCGAAGGCCCGTTCACCACGATGAAACCAAAATCAAGGTTCACACCGGCACTTGAGACGTGCCATAATGTTGCTACTTTTATCGGTCTCGTTACTGCAGATCTTGAACAGCTTAAGCCCAGACCCTGCAATACAAACCTGACCCAGTTGGAGAGACAGTCCCTACATGAGTTAAAACTTAACTCGACTATCACGATCAAACCCTCAGACAAAGGGGGCAACATCGTGATAGTCAACACCATAGATTATGTCAAGGAGAACCTGCGCCTCCTATCCGATCGCGATTGTTACGCGATACTGAGGACTGATCCAACAAATGCGTTTCTACATGACCTCAAACTTATTTTGGACGTGGGCGTCCAAAATAGAGCTCTTTCCCTCACAGAAAGTAAGGCACTCCTTAACAAAAACCCAAGGATGGCCACTTTCTACTCCCTCCCTAAGGTGCATAAAAGCCTGGACGCGCCACCGGGGTGCCCTATCGTATCAGGGATCTCGAATATTACTGAAAACAGCAGTATATATGTCGACAAGGTGCTTCGTCCCTTTGTAGTCACACTACCCTCTTACTTGAGGGACACAAAGGACGCTCTTAATAAATTAAGGGAGGTAACTATCAAGGAGGACACGTTACTCATCAGCCTGTATGTTGAATCTCTGTATACTTCTATAATACATGAGAGGGGCATCCAGGCTGTTGAATACTATCTCACCAAGAGATCCAGTGAGTTTGGTAGCCATAACGCACTGGTACTAGACCTACTAAGATTTATTCTTACGCATAACGTGTTTACCTTTGATGGTAAACTATACCATCAACTCCGGGGCACAGCCATGGGGACCACCTGCGCCCCCACCTATGCCAACTTATATCTGGGCTGGTGGGAGGCGGAGGTGGTATTCCAAGAGTGTCATCGTCGGTACACCTCTAAAATCCTCCTATGGATAAGGTTTATCGACGACATCTTTGTCCTGTGGCAGGATACTCAGATACACTTTGAAGAGTTCATTCGTGAGCTTAATGATAATCCCCTCAACCTCAGACTAACCTCTGAGGTTAACCAGACGAACATCACGTTTCTTGACCTCCTGATCTCAAAGACTACACACGGGACCTTATCTACGTCCCTTCATCGTAAGTCTACCGCCACGAACAGCCTCCTCAGAGCAGATAGCCACCACCCGAAACACCTGATAAGGGGTATACCAACGGGCCAGTTCTTACGCCTGAGGAGGAACTGTTCATCCAATGAAGACTTTGAGACAAAGGCGGCAGCCATGAAACTTAGATTTCAGGAAAGGGGATACAGCAACAGGATTATTAAAAAAGCGTATCAGAGAGCAAGATCTACAGACAGAAAAACACTGCTAGATGATAAGGTCAGCCAACAAAATGACAAAAACGTTATACGTTTCATTGGTAGGTTTAACAACCAATGGCCTGAGATTTATAACATCATTAATACACACTGGCACGTATTACATGAGGATGTTGACCTAAGAGAGGTCCTGAACGATAGGGCAACACTGGTGAGCAAACGAGCCTCTAATCTCCGGGATCTGTTGGTACATAGCCATTACGAAAGACCCTCCACAGGCACTTGGCTAGCCAACAGATCCGCCGGCTTCTTTAAATGCCACAAGTGTCGAGCATGCTCCTCCTGCATGCCTACCAAGATCTTCCAGAACTGGGATGACACACACAGCTTCAATATCCGTCAGTTCATAAATTGCAGAACTGTGGGCGTGGTGTACCAAATTGTCTGTACGTGCAATAAAAAATACATTGGTAAGACCAAACGGCAATTAAGGCACAGGATACTTGAGCATCTAGGGGATATTCGCAACCATCGCGATACCCCCGTTGCCAACCACGTCCACAATAGACATCAGGGAGTACCCACAGTTCTAAAATTCGTGGGCATTGAGGCAGTGTCTAGTCACAGCAGAGGGGGAGATTGGGATAATGAGATCCTGAAACGTGACTCCCGATGGATCTATATCTTGGGTACATTGGCCCCAAAGGGACTCAATGAGGAATTTCTTTTCTCCCCATTTATTTGAACGATCTGGGATAAATCATCAAAACTTTAATTGAATGACATGCGTGACCTTGATACTCACGAGTATCTATGGCTATCTTTATGTAAACACAATTCTGCATTTGACTATGATGACTTTATACCCTGGCGGACCCACAAAACCAACACCATTAACCCCCCCAAAACCCCCCCCAAAACCCCCCCCTCCTGTCCCAGTTGACACTTGACACTTGCCGTCGCTATCCAACTTACATTTGTGTACACTCCCCCTGTTCTAATCAACATGGGCGACTCACCTGTTACAGGGACAATGTATGCATTCTCTATCTGTATGCATCTTATTGCAGCACTTATCTGTACTTCTACTCATTGTAAGCAACTAAGTATCACTCTACTAACTACAACTATGTATACACACGTAGGCTTAACATCAGTATATTTATTTATTTGTAAGTCAAGCGTGTTCAAGCATCACTCGCATGCAGCAATTCAGGCAGCGCAACAGTTAATCCAGCAAGCAATCAAGGGCAGCCACTCCCCCCTGGTTGCCACAACAACCCAAAGCTATTTAAAGTGCACGTTTACTGAGTGCATATACCTTTGAGAAAGCGCGATCATGCGCGAAACGTACGTCAGGTGACCAGAACGTGATGACGTCATCACACCGAGCGGACGCCTCCTAGCAGTGGGATGAGACTGCTGCGGCTGCAGCTGCTGACTTAGCAGGCTACAACCCTTCAACTCGGCACCCCGCCCCCTCTGCCTACACTGTAGGATCGTGAGCTGCTGCAACGGACAACCCCAGTCCCCATAAAGCTAAGTTATACTATGGGTGGTCAGTCAGAAGGTATTTTTTGAGGTCACTGTACCTGATAGCAGCATATACTATAGCCGCTCCTCTGACAGACATTCTCCTTAAACCGAGTGTTATCTTGGGGGTCCATATTGTTAGCATTATTAGGGGTAACCCACACACACTTAGGGCAACATCACTCTGTGCAACACTCATTATGGACAACATCTTATGCACTGATTTATACTGCCAGGAGCACTCTGATTAAGTACAGTGCCTCTGTTGCCTGCTATCTGGGAGACTCCACTCAGTGAACCTCTGTATTTCCATCTAGCAGAGACCCTATTCAGTGACCTCTGCATTAACTGTGTTATATTATTCTGAGGCCATAACTGGATACGGTCACTGAACCGTGCCTCTGGGCACTAGCAGAGCACGCTTTGTGCTTGCCCTACGCAGAGGTTACTACTTACTAGCTACGTAGCTTTGTATGTGGTTTTATTTATGTTATATGTATTACTCTCCACATCATCTGTTGACTTCATTTGTGTTTTGGAGTTGACATACACCCCCATTCTTTGTGGTCTATGTATACGGATGTAAGGACTTTATGACTCACGAACTGTATATGAACCGCCTCTTCAGATCTAGTATCAGCATACTTTTTTCTATAGGTGTGCCGGTTTTTTGATATTAGAATTCCTGCCAACAGGACAGGTTTTCAAGTCTGAAGTTACTTTGTGGCGAGACTTTGCAGTTTTCTGTAGCCCACACCTTCTTCAGATCTAGTATCAGCATACTTTTTTCTATAGGTGTGCTGGTTTTTGATAATAGAATTCCTGCCAACAGGACAGGTTCTCAAGTCTGAAGTTACCTTGTGGCGAGACTTTGCAGTTTCTGTAGCCCACACCTAGGTGGTGTATTGTCCCCACTATCGTCCATACACCTGTTTGGGCAGTGACCTCTGCATTAACTGTGTTATATTATTCTGAGGCCATAACTGGATACGGTCACTGAACCGTGCCTCTGGGCACTAGCAGAGCACGCTTTGTGCTTGCCCTACGCAGAGGTTACTACTCACTAGCCACGTAGTTAATAGCTATGTATGTGGTTTAATTTATGTTATATGTATTACTCTCCACATCATTCGTTGACTTCATTTGTGTTCTGGAGTTGACATACACCCCCATTCCTTGTGGTCTATGTATACGGATGTAAGGGCTTTATTACTCACGAACTGTATATGAACCGCCTCTTCAGATCTAGTATCAGCATACTTTTTTCTATAGGTGTGCCGGTTTTTTGATATTAGAATTCCTGCCAACAGGACAGGTTTTCAAGTCTGAAGTTACTTTGTGGCGAGACTTTGCAGTTTTCTGTAGCCCACACCTTCTTCAGATCTAGTATCAGCATACTTTTTTCTATAGGTGTGCTGGTTTTTGATAATAGAATTCCTGCCAACAGGACAGGTTCTCAAGTCTGAAGTTACCTTGTGGCGAGACTTTGCAGTTTTCTGTAGCCCACACCTAGGTGGTGTATTGTCCCCACTATCGTCCATACACCTGTTTGGGCAGTGACCTCTGCATTAACTGTGTTATATTATTCTGAGGCCATAACTGGATACGGTCACTGAACCGTGCCTCTGGGCACTAGCAGAGCACGCTTTGTGCTTGCCCTACGCAGAGGTTACTACTCACTAGCCACGTAGTTAATAGCTATGTATGTGGTTTAATTTATGTTATATGTATTACTCTCCACATCATTCGTTGACTTCATTTGTGTTCTGGAGTTGACATACACCCCCATTCCTTGTGGTCTATGTATACGGATGTAAGGGCTTTATTACTCACGAACTGTATATGAACCGCCTCTTCAGATCTAGTATCAGCATACTTTTTTCTATAGGTGTGCCGGTTTTTTGATAATAGAATTCCTGCCAACAGGACAGGTTTTCAAGTCTGAAGTTACTTTGTGGCGAGGCGTTGCAGTTTTCTGTAGCCCACACCTTCTTCAGATCTAGTATCAGCATACTTTTTTCTATAGGTGTGCTGGTTTTTGATAATAGAATTCCTGCCAACAGGACAGGTTCTCAAGTCTGAAGTTATTTTGTGGCGAGACTTTGCAGTTTTCTGTAGCCCACACCTAGGTGGTGTATTGTCCCCACTATCTTCCATACACCTATTTAGGAAGATCTTTTCTTGGTTTGTTTTAAGGGACTGGCCGTGGACTACTTCTACCATTTCCCTCTATACAATATGTTCTTACTATTTGGTGATTAAAAGGTTTTTAATGTTATCAACCATATCGCTCTGACTTACCTTTCTGAGTGCATTCAAGGAGGAACTTGTCTGTCTGTTTATGTTGCGACAATTAAGCTAGCAAGAATGGAGAAAGCATGTCTCCATTGATCAAATGTATAGGAATATAGCCGTATTTCAATGTCTTCTTTCTTAGCCTCACCTTTCTTACTTGACCTCATTAAGACTGCCCTATAGTCCGGAAACAAGGATAATATCCCTACATAAACCCCACCCAGATTTTTTCCTTCACCTCCATGGGTAAATGCAACCCCAATGGGCTAGTAATGCACATGCATTTTTAAAACAGCCGTCAGAAACTTTCTAGAGCAGCCAAAATGCTTCTTAGGAGGTGTGAAGGAGTATACAAGAGGTTCAAAAACACTCACTTTAGCAGACCAAAAGAACCACACCCTAGCTGGTAGGTCTGCAAGCTGATTGGAAAGGGGAGGTTTAAAAGGCAGACAGTAGATTTCTTCCAGGATGAAATTTTGCTCTCAATCTGTGAGGAATCAGGCAGCAGAGAGCCTGGCTGCATGGAGAGACTGAACTCCCTTTTGTGTACCTTGAACTAAGGACTACTGTTTGTTGCAGACTTATGCCATTTACGTTCATTGCTTTATTCTGTACAACTACAACCTGCTTCCCTGGTAAGGGAAATAAAGGACTTTTCTTTGCAAGAAAGTGGTGTGAGCTCTTTTCTGACCATACCGTAAGGCTGCTTCGTCACAGGAGGGCACCCCGCTCAAACATCAACCCGCTCGAAGAGGGATGGGGCATGGCCCCCGGGAGCAGCTCAGCTACCACACCTCTTGGCTCAACTGTCAGTCACTGGGACACTGCCTGAGGTACCCACCAGACCCGCCTGAGAACTTGAAGATGAAGGCCCAGAGGCATTCTCTTATCCCTTGCTACTCCTGGTGCTACTGCGTTTTGTCACTTGCAGCCTATCGTCTGTGCAGGCTAAAGTACCCTGCTTTGACTCCCTGAGGGCCTATCACGTGTATTTACACACCACACCAGTCCCCCATCAAGTGGACCACTTCAGGCTGCTGCTGGAGCACCACTGACACTCCCCAAAGCCTCTGCAGCACTCCTCCGGATCTGGAAGCGCCGGCTTGTGCGCCTCGACAACACCCCACGTAACTCCTCGGCGGACCCAACTGAATACAGAAGCCACAGGATTTGCCTGTGACAGTGAGGGGTTAACCAGGCTCAATAATAAAGGTTAAGCCCACTTAGTTACCAATGATCCATGTGTAACGGTCCTAGAGTGTCAGCTCTTGGACCAGACTGTTGTATATGCATCCCTGAGACTATGTATAACAGTCCTTATTTCCAAATAGCAGTTTTTATCATGATCCTGTGAATCACAGACCCAGTATGGTCTTTCTCCCTCCAGCAGAAAAGAGAGGTGGATGAGAATTGTGCCAGGTAGTGTTAGGACCTGCAGATTGGGCATGCGTGAAGTGGCTGCAGGCTTATAACCTTTTGGTCAATGGGTTTAACTAAATGACCCTTACTAATGAGCAGATAAGCACTGAGGTATTGCACTATATGTTGTGTCATTTTGTTTGATGCGCTGGCCTTTCTGTTTTTGTTTGTATATCTTGCCACGCTCAGAAGCACTGCTTTTTGACACTAATATATATGCTGTGTATATGATGTGAGGGTGGGTTTTGGGGTTCTGGAGCTTGATGGGTTATGCAGCTGTTGTTGCTTGGAGGTGTGGCCCTCCTCCCCATGGTTTAAAGCTCGCCCCGCCCCACTTTCCAATTAGCAGTTTTTATCATGATCCTGTGAATCACACATTGAAACACAGTGCTCCGGCAAAATCCTACCCTGAAAATCTTCTTGCGGTTCCCTGCTTCAGCACAAACAGGAAAGGTAAAAAGGGCATTGAGGTTCAAGGTATACCCAGAACGGTCCCGGGGTCCCTAGCAAAAGGTGGGATAACCAGTTCATGCCCAAGTCACCCTGAACCTGGTATAGGGGCTCAAGGGGTGCTCCAGCTATGTCATAAAGCTGTATGGTTTTTAGTGTGTGTGTAAAGTTAAAGTCAGGGTTTTGCAGTGTGCCGGGATAAGGCTAGTAAGAGTAGGGAACATATATTCTTATTCTATCCTTGACACCAGACCAGAAGACTTAGACCCGTTTAAACACAAGACACAGAAGCAAAGTATATTTTATTAAAGTTTTTTTTTCCATCGTTTTACAATCCATGGTTCCGAGAGACCAGATGACTACCAAGCTTGGCGCCACTTAGTCTGCTCAGGACCCAGAGTTGAAAGTCTCAGGGATGCCAAGGTGTTAGCACAGGAGGAGTGCTGTAGTTATCTCTGAGTACCCCCATCCTGGGCTAACAAAGGACTATCCGGCACCATATAAAATGACAAAATGACACAACATATAGTGCAATACCTCAGTGCTTATCTGCTCATTAGTAAGGGTCATTTAGTTAAACCCATTGACCAAAAGGTTATAAGCCTGCAGCCACTTCACGGCATGCCCAATATACAGGTCCTAACACTACCTGGCACAATTCTCATCCACCTCTCTTTTCTGCTGGAGGGAGAAAGACCATACTGGCTCTGTGATTCACAGGATCATGATAAAAACTGCTATTTGGAAATAAGGACTGTTATACATAGTCTCATGGATGCATATACACCATTTGCCCTGCCTCAAACTCGTCGGAGCCTGGACAGCGGGTGGGCTTGATATGCTAAGAAGCAGAAGTGCCAGGTTGGCGCATGCCCCTTAGCAGAATCCAAATCGGTACCCACCCGGCTTCAGTATACCGGCCTAATCGGTGATAGGCTGGCAGGAGAATTCCCACTCGCTGGTTGGCTATAGTAGTTTCTGAATGGGACTCTAAAACCTATAAGAAACCTTGCAGCCAATCAGGACCTCAGATTTCAAGCACCAAACCATCAGAGGCAAATTTAAGTTACGATAAAGATGCTCTGTGAGACGAGAGCCTACTTCAGAGATTTATACTCAAGAAATTTTCTAAGTCTCACTTTTCAGGAACTTGGCGGTCATGGCTGGTATTGCATGCCGAATTGCGTTCCAGAACATTTGTGGTTACCTCCCGGTCATTGGAAAGGGCTCCTACAGATGTCGGTTGTTAACATTTCATTCCAAGGAAGATTTATTTTGTTAGCCCTGTTCCCAGTAAGTGTGTTTTCAGTGCAAATTGTGTTACATTGTGTGTATGTCTAATCGTGGAAAAAATTACAATTTATTTTACTGCTTCATCTTGCTCAATCAAATTATCCTAGTATAAAAGGTGTTAATAAACCTGTTCTCCCGTGACATTGCTGCTGCAGGCATCCTTTTTCCTGGGACCATGCTCGAACTGCAGCTGCCAGATGACCTCCTGATCTCCGGCATGGGCCTGCATGATTGCCTGTCCTGGATCAGCAGAGACTTCAGGTAAGAGCACAGTGAAGGGGTACACAGTGAGGTGTGCAGCATAATCTCCCACTCCTCACTGCCTGCCTTTAACTACTCCAGCTGGCCCGCTCCCCCCTCTGCAGTGTCACCAGTGAGCAAGAGAGGAAGAGGCAGGAGGAAAGCGATGGGTTGAGCCTGGGCATTACGGTCATGCCGCTTTTTTTCTAAGGTTCCGCACTCTCTTTTCTAATGTAAACAAATATAATGTAGTTTGCATCTCCTCATAAATCAGAATATCCATTCCCTTTTTAATTTGGTGGCTCTTCTCTGACCTTTTTCTATATCCATATTGTCTTTCCATGGCGTGGTGCCCAAAACTGTACTCTATATTCAAGGTGTGGTCTTACTAATGCTTTATAGAAGGGCACAATTATGTTTACTACCTGTCACAGGAGACCAGGTTATTTACACCTTTTTACAGGGATCATTCATTGAGCAAAACAAGGTAATTAAATAAAATAAAATATTGAGTGCGCGGTCCCAAAAATTCTTGTATGTCCCAAAAAGTGTGAATTAAAGTCTCTCTGCAGCTCCTCACTCTCCCGTGATCATCGGGGCAAACAACCGAATATATGTACACATATAGCAGGGCACAAAAGAGAAAAGAAAACACACTACTAGTATAAATTTTTAAATGATTAATATTTATAATATGCATGAAATAACACTTACAAAAAATCGGATCACAGGTACCTCCTGACGAAGCGTCGTATGATGCGAAACGCATAGAGGTAACATCACTCGCAGCAGAGAGGCAGCGTCATTACGTTCCTCCGGGCAGCTGTGTTTGAAACATCCCTGCGGTGTTTGTAGCGCGAGGTGCAGTGGTGGATTTTTGATATTTGAGCTAGACGAACTTTGCCACCGGAACTTCGAGCCTTTTTGGGATCTGGCCAAAGTGGTAGCACACACGCTCTCATCTACCCCTCTTTCAAGCTCCCCCAGTGAAGTTTGGATTCATTGGGATCCGATATTATGTAAGTGTTATTTCATGCATATTATAAATATTAATCATTTTAAATTTATACTCATCTCTTTTGCGCCCTGCTATATGTGTACAATTAAATAAATTGTAATTTATTCGGCATAAATACGCTTACACACACGCTTACACACAATGATACACAAAATACAGACAAAAAGACACACTTACTTTGGGATTGGGTTTGGAAACTAGACTTTCCTAGGTGCAGGGAACTCTAAGCAAGAGTTTAACCTTGACCGGGACATAGCCCGGAATCTCCTGGAACACAAATTGGCATAAAGTTTCACACGCCCCCACTACGTTCTCTTCTTAGAACGTGGTCCCTCCTGACTGCGAGTTAGTCCAAATCTCCTGGAACTCAAATCGGCATAAAATCGCTGCCGCGTCTGCTACGATCGTTTCTGAGAATTTGGGCCCAAAAGTCTGGACTCAGGCAGGCTTTTCAGGCTTGAAATCGAAGCCGGTTGCTCTGCTATTCGCACAGAAGCAACTTTGAAAAGCCCGCCCGCGCTTTTAATACCGGAGACTACGAATCTGTTTGGCTCAACGATTCTTATTGTATTTTCAGTTTAATTCACAAAACTGCAGCAAATTTGGTTGGAGACAGGAGCACAGCCGAAATTCATAAAGAACAATAAAGAATCTCAGGGCAACTCCAGGTAAAAATAAAAGTTCTAGAGTAAGCTTACAATGGTGGTGAAGAAAATGAAAAAAAATGTCCAATGGGAATAAATTGGGAGAATCCTTGATGGAGAAGGATTTAGGAGTGCTTGTAGACAGCAGGTTCAGCATTGGTACAAAGTCATGCAGTAACTGCAAAGACAAACAAGATCTTATCTTGCATTAAACGGCCAATTGATGGAAGGGGAGTAACCATAATTATGCCTCTTTATAAAGCATTAGTAAGAGCACACCTTGAATATGGAGTACAATTTTGGACACCGCTCCATAGAAAAGATATTATGGAACTAGAGACAGTGCAGGGAAGGAGCCACCAAATTAATAAAGGGGATGGATAATCTGATTTATGAGGCGAGGTAGCTGAATTAGACTTGTTTACATTAGAAAAGAGGTGTCTAAGGGGATATGTTTCTATATACAAATATATTTGGGGACAATAAAAGAGCTTTCAAAAGAACTATTCGTCCCAAGGGCAGTACAAACAACACAAGGTCATCCCTTAAGGTTGGAGGAAAGGAGATTTCAATAGCAACACAAGGGTTCTTTACAGTAAAGCCAGTTCAAATGTGAAATTCTTACTTGTGATGATAGGGGTAGCTGGCTGACCTAATAAAGAGGAATCCCTGCTAGTTCCCCAAAACAACGTATAACTTGGCTGGCTAAGTCATGTATATTTCAGCCCAATGTATGCAATCTCTGGGGAAGTGCAGTGAATGTGGGCTAGCTAAGTCTTGTTTTTTATATAAATGTCTGTATTTATTCCTGTGTTAGCAATTCCCCCCAGCTTAGATACTTGGTATTGTGTGGTGATGAAATTAACATGTCAGCCCTGCAAATGTAAATGATGTTATGTGCCTGTTCCTATCATTTATATGGAGGGAGTTTCTGTAATCCATTTAGTTGAGCCATTCCATAGAAAAGATATGATCAGGACAAAGGTAGGAGACTAGTTAATAGAATCAGTTACCAGGTCTGAGCCACCAGGCACTGTTCTCTTGGCTGGCTGCCTTTGCTCAAAGTTAAAAGATAGCCACCAAGGGATATATAAGGGACACTGCTGATCAGAGCACTAGTTCATCTGAGAGACACTCTGGGAAGTAGTGTGGAGTTTGACTGTGACCAGCTGGAGATACATGTCAGAGTGGCTGCTGTGTGTTCAGCACTCTAATATCCTGTAGCATAGAAGCGGAAAGGGTAATCCCATTTGAAGCGAGTCCCTGCACCTACTGAAACTAGAGACTTCCCCCCAGGTCCCCAGTGTGGTAAGTGTATGTTATATTGTGTATTTGTGTATTTACTGGTTTACCCAGAATAAACTCAATTTGTTAAATTACTTTGTCTTGTACTTAGTGATAGTGAACCCAGAAGGTTTCTGTGTTAAAAGTACTGGTCTTCTGTGGCATTACCCATGGAGCCTGTGATACAGATACAATAGATATGTTCAAAAAATTGTTGGACATATTTTTTAGAAAGGAAAGGTATATAGGGATATACCAATAATGTAAACATGGGAAAGATGTTGATCCAGGGAGTAATCTTATTGCCAATATTTGGGGTCAGGAAGGAATTTATTTTTCCCCTTATGAGATATCATTAGGTGATATTTCACTGGGGTGAACTCAATATACTGTAAGTACAAATATATAATAAAGTATCTGTCGTCTATATTTAGCATACGTTGAACTTGATGAATGAATGTCTTTTGTCAACCTCATCTACTATATAACTATGTGATATGTGCCATTGTATTCTCTGCCCAATGCATATGTATATAGTCAGTGCATTCTCTGATGAAAGAGTGACGTATAGTCAGCTGAAGCATACAGTACCTGCAACATGCACAAGTAATTCATCCTTTCTTTAGTAATGAAACCTGACCTTGACCTGGCATATAGTATGTTTCTTCAGCCTTCATAATAATTCATTTTCACACCTGCTACATTTTTTACCTTGACGATATAAAAATGCTTTGGTCTAAGATTAGATTTTCTCCCTGAGACCTTTTATGTCCCAACCACCACCACAAAAAGTTCTATATGAAACATACCTGAAACAAAGAGACTGTAAAACAGCAAACAAATATTTCAAGCATTCATCCATTAAATTAAGCCCTCTTTGAAAACTTGCTTATATCTAGCTTTTCGTACCCATCACATACTGGAACAACAAACATTGACCTGCTCTGCAACTGTTTCATGCATCTACTCTTTCAGTAAATAAAAACTAAGTCATATTTTCTCTGGGTCAGACACCTTTCAATGCATGAATCTTTGTCGGGTGGTTATTTTTTTAATAGAAAAAGGACTCCCTATTCTTACTTATTTATGCCTTTGAGGTATCTAAAATACCGTTATTCGAACATTTCACGGAGCCCTTTTCGTGTGCTTTGCTGTAATCCACGCGGCATTCACGTCTGTGTTTACCGCGGTTAATTTGTTTGAATTTCCTGGATTATGATTTCTTTGGGTGCAATTCTTCGCGTATCTGTGGCAGAAATGAATGAATTGTTATGTGTAGAGTACTGTGCTACTGTGCCAATTTGCAGGTGTTTAAAAACCAGAACACTAAAATGCCATTTTCTGCACTCGATAAAAACGAGTCAACACGCTGTAAGGTTGGAAGAAATCACGTGCCAAGACATGGGTATTCCGAGGTATACAATGCGTGAAATGTTCGAATAACGGCCGTTGCATCTGTACATACTGTATAGAACTTATGTCTTCCTTTATTCGACTTAATATGTAAACCCTGAACCATATTTGATACCCTTTTTTGGACCACCTTCACTCTACATATGTCATTTTCGAGATACCAAATTGGGCAAAAATATTAAATCCAGACAACGTTCCACCAATGATTTGTAAAGTGAAATCACCAACATATCCTATCTTCCAGTAATACCTCTCCTCTATTTCCCCTATTATCCCTATCCCTGCTGCTGATTTATTACATTCTTACATCACATTTAATCATAATATGTGGTAATCCCCAGGGTCCCTTTTAGTGCTTGTCAGAACAACACCTTGGAGCATCTGTTCTATTAATGGGTTTCTGTGGCTTAAGTTCATGATTTTGCACATTTTGCTTTTTAATGTAGTTCGCATATTTTTATTCACTATAATTTCTCTGGGTCCTTATTTAATGAATGATGTGACTTATTTTGAGTGTTAGAAGCCATAAATACCCAATCCCAAGCACAGTACATGTTCACATATTTAATGTCCACCAATTACTATCTCCTTTGTCTCATCTTATTTCAGTGGTATGGCAAAAATCCTGCATAATTATGAAAACAAGGCAAAAACATGACAAAGTGCATTTCAGTTTTAATAAAAAAAGTTTTAGAAAAAGAGTATTAGTAATAGATTACACCATTTCATTTTGACTGAAATAATTGACATTAATAAATTATTCAAATCTCTGATGTTGATCATGTTGACATGATATACTGTAGGCTTCAGAACCAGAGTGGCCTAAAATAATTGCAAATCAGTAAGTTGCAAGCCTTTGGTCTAATCACAAAAAGGTATCATTTTGTGATCACTAACAGTAGGGTCGCACTGCCTAGGACTTCACACCCTTCTGAACTGTTTTATGACAGGACACTAGGGTGACCAGATGTCCCGGTTTAGCCGGGACTGTCCCATTTTTTTAAGGCCTATCCCGGCTGCCTGACTTACTTTAAAATGTCCCGGTTCTTTGTGGCTGTCCCGGCTTTGACCAGAGAAGGTGGGGGAAGCAGAGAGCAAGAATGCAGGGAGGAGAGCAGAGGCTGGTCTGTCTGCTGCTGCATAGGGTGGGGGCGGGGTTAGTGACAGCGGAGCCTCAGCAGTGAGAACCAGAACTGAGGTGGCTTTCCCCCCCCAACCAAGCTCCACAGTGAAAGGTAGGACACACACACCCCCCCCTGCAGGTGCTCCTCAGAGCTGGTGTCAGTGTCAGTGTTTCAGTACAGGGTCAGTGTCTCAGTGTCTCAGTACAGGGTCAGTGTGTCATTGTCTCAGTACAGGGTCAGTGTTTGTGAAGGTCAGTGTGTCAGTATCTCAGTGCAGGGTCAGTGTCAGTGTCTCAGTGTCAGTGTCTCAGTACAGGGTTAGTGTGTCAGTGTCTCAGTGCAGGGTCAGTGTGTCAGTGCAGGGTCAGTGTCAGTGTCTCAGTGCAGGGTCAGTGTATCAGGGTCAGTTTGTCAGGGTCAGTGTCAGCGTCTCAGTGCAGGGTCAGTCTGTGTCTGTGCAGGGTCAGTGTGTCAGGGTCAGTGTGTGTCTGCAGGGTCAGTGTCAGTGTGTGTCTGGGAAGGGTCAGTGTGTGTCTGGGCAGGGTCAGTGTGTGTCTGGGCAGTGTGTGTCTGAGCAGGGTCAGTGTGTCTGCGCAGGGTCAGTGTGTCTGTGCAGAGTCAGTGTGTCTGTGCAGAGTCAGTGTGTCTGTGCAGGGTCAGGGTCTGTGTCACTGGCTGTGCAGGGTCAGGGTCTGTGCAGGGTCGGGGTCTGTGCAGGGTCGGGGTCTGTGCAGGGTCGAGGTCTGTGCAGAGTCTGGGTCAGTGGCTGTGCAGGTCTGTCTGTGCAGATCAGTGGCTGTGTGTGTGTCTGCACAGGTCAATGGCTGTGTGAGTGTCTGCACAGGTCAGTGGCTGTGTGTCTGTGCAGGTCAGTGGCTGTGTGTCTGTGCAGGTCAGAGAGAGAATGGGGGTAGAGAGAATGGAGGAGGGTGGAGAGAGAATAGATGGGGGAGAGAGAGAATAGAGGAGGGGATTGAGAGAGAGAAAATGGAGGAGCGGAGGAAGAGAGAGAGAATGGGGGGATGGGGAGAGAATGAGGGGAGGGAATGGAATGGAGAGAATGGGGACGGAAGGGAGAGAGAATTGGGGGAGGAAGGGAGTGAAACTGGGGGTGAGAAGGGAGAGAGACTGGTGGGGTGAGAGAAAATGGGGGGGTGAGGGTGAGAGAAAATGGGGGAGAGGAGAGATAGAGGGAATGGGGGAGAAGGTAATGAGAGAATGGGAAGAGGTAGAATGAATAATACAGCATCAACGGTGACACTATTAGATAAATATCAGAATATTCATTTTTTTAATAATGTAATTTGCTGTATTAATAATTTTTAGGTGTCCCGGTTTTTCATTTTCAAAATCTGGTCACCCTACAGGACACTATGTTACTTTATTAGCTTTTTGACTGCATTTGGTCTTACAATCTATCACAGTTTTAACTCTACCTCTAAACTATGCAATAATGGACAAGAACATAGAATGCATCCTTTTTTGTAGACTTGATGATCTACATTCCCTTCAATATTGGAGCTGGTTCTGCAACTGTAGTGACTCCACCACCATTCCTCTGCTATCATCATTGTGCCCGAAACTACATTAAAAATATTAATTTTGTTGTCTGCATTAGTGGACACTGAAATGGAAGAATATCTGGAAAAAAAATGTTGATTGGGGGTAAAGAAAACGCTTCATGCACGATATGACAGCTCAGAATTGCAGGTGTCCCCCAGAAAGAAGAATTGCTCAGGTAATCTCTTTCTAATATACCAGCTAGCTCTTATTCACAAAAATGTCATGGTGTGGTAATGACATAGAAAATGTGGACTACCCATAAACATCTTAAAAATATCTGCCATCCCAACGTGGCATGACCATAACTATCTAGAAGGGAAGATCACCACCATGAAAAATCATCCAAGCTAGGGACAGGTAACAACATATCTTCCATTCCTTGTGCAATCTGACCAAGTTCCATACCAACAACTATAGCTTTATCAAATATCTACTTCTTACTCGGCGGGATAACATTGATATGGTTTTAGGTCGACAAAGTAATTTTTTTTTATTAGAAAAGGTAACATGAATTCAAATATCCCAATTGCCCCATACTCTACAAACACCTCTATTTCTCTTACTTTCCTCATTATTTCCCAGTTCCCTTTCTTTAAAGGGATTCGTTTTATTTTATGTCCTACGCAGATTATAATACAGAAGCTTATTTTCTTTGCTTGCATGCTCTGCTTTGCTCCTCCAGCACAAAATGGTTATCAAAACAAAGCATGGGAGTCTAATAAACGGTGTCTCTCCAGTATATTTGCATGCACCACTTTCCTAATCTGTTGCTGCTAGGAAATCAAAATAAAATGTAACAAATCTTCCAAAAATGAACAGACAACTGTGGTTTGGATTAATAAGAGACCTTTGACCGTTGTTATTTTTTTATAGGTTAGCAGAACCAGCTAGGTTTTCTCATTTAATATGGAAGCTGGCTCCCAAAACAGATTTTAAATCTCCCATCATAATTAAATAAAAACATTACAGTCTGAGGCTGCATTTTTAGTCAGAAGACAGGTGACAGCCCTGTAACTGAACAGTCCCTCTTTAGCTAGCTGCAAATTCTGCAATATCAGTTGCTTTTTTCTGTGGGATTTTTTCTGTATAGAGATAAATTCCCTAAGTGTAGTTGCGGCAGGAAACTAGGACACAGATTAATATTATGTGTCTTTTAAATTACAGAATGTAGAGCACATACTGATTAGCTGTGTGACAGTCCCAAGTGCTTCATTTGCTTTCTTGAAATAGGACTTGTGTGTTCTGATCCAAAAATTGTACCACTCCTTAACACTGTCTTCTCTTTTTACAGTGAACTGGATTTTGCTAATAAGAGCCAGCTGTTTACACTGCCGCCCCCCCCCCACCAACTCCAGAGCTGTGAGAAACTGATGACAACCTGTTTGACCCCTAACCTTTGAACTTGACCTCTTGCTAATACCTTCAGCTGCTGATTGTCATGGAAGGCTGGCAGATCCTTTTGTCTTTTGCTGTTTTGGAGTCCAGACAGATAAATGATTTCTATTTGTCCTTTGGCGCAACAGAAGAAGTGATCGATATTACCCAGGAATGATGTCAAGGATTTGTCGCCAAAGCTTATGAATGACAAAACACTACCCAAAAAACACCTTTTGGGGCAAAAGATTGAAAGCTGGAAAGGTTTATTGATTTCTTCTTTTCTGAAACAGCAGCTGAAGCCACAAAAGAAAAAAGAAAAAGGAAAGCTTTGTGTGCTAAAATGCAGGAAAAAGCTTGCTCACAAACAGTGATTAGATCGGCTGTTGCATTTAAGTATTGTATGTCTCGGAAGCAGCCAACTGCTCAATTGTATCTGCTATTTTTCAGCAATTTTTTCCCCTATACTTTTTTCTCTACTTCATTTCCAGTTATATCGTAGTGTGATTCTGTATCATAATAGAAGACTTCTGACTTTGTCATTACAGGTAAGCCAAGACTAGGCCAGCTTTTGGGACTATGGCAATTTAACAGATGTACGCTAATTCAAAGAAAAGGAGAAAAAAATACCAAGAAATGTGTCTTACATTCACGTAGCTTTCAACACTATGTATCCCATGACAGACAAGGGATGATCTGGTGTCAGCCTATTAACGGAAATGACTCTGAATAACTTTTCTTTCGTCTTTAAGGTCAACAGCAGGTTTATAGTTGAAGCAGTGGTGCTTAAAGCAGCAGCCCATATATTAGGGAAAGCTTCCCCTCCTCTCATCCAAAGTGAGCATGTAAAGTGAAGCCATATACTTGCAACTCCATTAGGCCTCGGGCATGGTCAGCGCTTAGGCGCTGACCCGTGCTGAGGCACGCTGCTGCTCGGCAGTGAGCCCCTGCAGCCGCAATGAGAGCGGCTTTAGCAGGGGCTCGCGCACGCTTCCGCAAGCGTGTGGAAGCGTGTGTCTTATGAAAATTTTACATTTTCGCGCTCATGGGAGCGCAGGGCCGGTCATGTGAGCGGTTCGCCCAATGAGGGCAAACCAGCTCCGTGACTTCACTGGCCCGCCCCCCGACACGCCCCGGACGGCGCGCTAACCAAGGCCAGGGAAAGCACCCGCTTTCCCTCAGCCTCAGCGCGCCTCCGCACGGGCTGAGTCACCATGGACTCAGCCTTACAAAGGCCTCCGTTTCCTTATGTGAACCACAGCATCACCAGTCAATAGATGAGTAGAGATGTGCAAAATGTTCGTTAAAGTTAATCAACCAGGTAAAGGTTACCTATTATTTGTAATGAAAGTGAATAAGCTTAACAAAAATATTTTCACCAAGCAAATGTAAAAATGTTTTTCAAAATTTAACAAAATAACATTTTGGAAAAAAACATGAACAGTCTTGTGAAGAAATTTCGAAGACATTCATACATCTTTACAGATGACTTTCTTTGTAAGAACTACTAGGTTTGTTATAAGTAAATGTGGTGTTTTGGGCATGGTTTGGTTTTCCTTTTTTACCAAATTATGAAAACAAAATCAAAAGAAAAATGTAAAACAAAAGCATAACAGAGCATGAAAAATGCTTAAAATACCTATACATGATCATTAAAATAATTAGGACTAAAATAATATAAGTTAAATACTTTAAATAATTAAAAATATATAGTACCTAGAAATGGACACTTGGCTTGGTGTTCTGGTTTTGGTTCTTCTAAACCATTTTTTGCTTTTGGATCTAAAAATCTTATGGATTTTGGTTTTGTATTTGGTTTTGGAATGCAAGGTTCCGTAGGATTTTCTTTTTTTTTAAAATAGTTTTTTTTGGGGGTTTACAAACATTAAACAACAACATTACAATACAGGAAAAAATAAAAATAAACACAGAAAAACATACTTTTACACAAAATCATACTTATAATTTCAAAATGCAACACATTAACACGAATAATAATAATAAAAAAAAACAGATGTAGCCAGGTACCCCTTGGACTACTAAACTTCTCTACCTAACACATAAGTCCTGGTACCAGCGCAGACAGTGTTAGGGTTAATCCTTGCCCTTGCTGCAGTAAACAACTCCCTAGTAGTTACATGGGGGGTGGTTCCAATGCCTATGTACTTTCCATATCCGGGGCCATGGCCTGGGACCCTCTCCTGGTAACAAAAAGGGGTTACAGCCTTGCAGACTAAATTTTAGTGTTCTCTGTGCTCTCCCCTTAGGGGGAAGAGTGTGTGTTCTATCCTCTCCCCTCAGGGGGAGGAGGGTGTCTTCTAGTTCTGTGCTGAGCCAGGGATCTGGTTTTCAGGTCTTCCCTCCTGCAGAGGAAGCATCTACCCCTTACTCCACCAGGGAGTAGGGGAGTTAAGGGGAGACTCCTGGGGCCTCAAGCTCCTGGGGTTGGCTCCAAGGACCAGAAGATGTATGGTGTATGCTGTATGCGTATACAATAACCACCAGATATTGCACTCCTGCCTGAAGATGCAGTCAATCAGGATGAGAGTAGATGTTTCATGCAGGGACTGCACCTATCCATGATAGGCCCTGTTGGATGAAGGTTCTGCACCCAAGAGAAAGCAGATAAGATCCAAAAACCTAACCTGTTTATCCCCACTACCACCAGCGGAAGATCAGAATCCTGAGAGCCTAACAGATGAGCAGCACTACACCTGGTAACCAGAACCAAATCTCCCTTAGAGGGGGGGGGGGAGATGGGTTACATTTGGAGGCACTGCTGAGATCTGAGATGCAAGCAGGCAGGCTTTTGCAGCAGAAAGAATATTCCACAATGCCAAACCGAGGTGCTTGAAAACCACCATATCAGGGCCATTTATTGTGGAATTATGTGAAATGTACCTGGGGGCTCTTGGGATCCGAGGGACCAAAACTCCCTGAAGGGGAAAATACAAAATGAATATCCAAAGTTTATGCCAGTCTGAGATGTGCTTGAAAACCACGATATCAGGGCGATAACTGAGGAATTATGTGTAGGGTACCTGTGGTCTCCAGGGATCCGAGGGTCTGGAACCTCCTGAAGGGGATTACAACATGAATATCCAACTATTGTGCTCAAACTGTATGTGTGTGTGTCACCCCAGGGGGCTCACGCAATCCGAGAGACCAAATCCCCCACAAAGGGAGCTGCAACCGTTTAATAGTGGTTTCGCCAAAATGGGAGAACCGCGTGATAAGCTTTGCAAGATGCAAACTTTTTCTTTGCAAAAATGTGCTGGGCTTGGTGAGAAAGCTGAAGCAACGCCCATACTTAGTTAAAGAAAAAGGACTGATAAGAGCTCTACTACCAAAGAAAAGGTTAATCCATTAACATACCATATAACATGTAAGTATAACATGGTAGTGCACCCAAGAGCAAGAATGAGTACAAAAACCAATGAAAATACAGCACCAAAAGACGGATACCGTGAAGGCTCAAAGAAGGGGCACTCAATAGGATAAATACTTGACTGATAATGGTTTATTGTGCGGTCAAATAATCAGGAAGTGAACAAACACTAAAATCAATTAAAATACACATAATGCTTCTGCATAGGATCGGTGTCAATATTAAACTAATATACTTTAACAAGTGTGGGGGATTCAGCAAAATGCTAGGACCTCCCAAGTTAAAAAGGTGGGGAGGGGTAAGCTCTGGGAGGAGGGGCCACTTACCTGCAAGTAACTGTTACCAGCCAGGAACTAAATTAACAAACACATTCCCAGAACGCTCTAACTCCAACACCCAACACCCACCACTTGGGAGGTTCTAACATTTTGCTGAATGGACAAGACTCACTGTGGTTGCTTCCCCACATACAGAGGTGAAAGGAAGGGTTCACAGTTTAGTGTTAGAACCTGCATTAATTTTGGTATAACTTGACGTGGTATGCAGGCTTATGATGCTTTCGACAAAGGGTTTAACTAAATAAACAAGTAAATATTATTATTATTGAAGTATTTAAACTTTATACTTATTACTTTATATGTTTTGTCAATTGGATGTAGCATTGGACATTGGACACCCCTGTCTTTAGATATTGTTAACATGTTCCAAAATTCTTGTCCGTAAGGATGAGTGGTCTTCCCTACATATTGTAAGCCTCAGGTATACTCTTGGAGATAAACCTCCAATTTTGATTGACAGTTGATGTGTACTGTATCTATTTTATCATCTTTATTTGTTACATTAGATTTTAATGTATCTCCTAAATTCGAGCGGTATCCACAAGCTGTACAATTTTTGCAACTATAAAAACCTTTAGGTAAATGTAACCATCCTTGAATAATAGATTCCTTTTTCTTTCTTAAAGCACTTTGAGCAATTCTATTTTTAACATTGGGGACCTTTCTGAACAGAACTTGAAGTTTATCTGAAATATGACCTCCTAAAATGGGGTCACTTTTCAACACATGCCAGTGTTTATTAAGAATGTGTTTTATGGTTCCTGCTTCTTTGTTAAATTATGTTATAAATGGAATGTCAAAAGGGTCTTCTAGATGACACCTTCTTGCCTGAGGTAAGTATCGAAGTTCTTGTTAGAGACATTGTTTTATTTAAAACTCCCTCTATATTAGTTTCTTTGTACTTTCTTTCCATGAATTTATTAGTAAGGATGTTTGATTGTTCTAGGAAAATATTATTCCCTGTACAATTTTGTTTTAGTTGTCGATATTGGCCAAAAGGGATGTTCTCAATTCAATTTCTCTGGTGACAACTGGTTTGTAGAATAAAGTTGTTACTATCTACAGCTTTTTGTTTTAATCTCTCTCTCTCTCTCTCTCTCTCTCTCTCTCTCTCTCTCTCTCTCTCTCTCTCTCTCTCTCTCTCTCTCTCTCTCTCTCTCTCTCTCGGTAAATTTAAAATTTACAGAATTGGAATCGAGATAAAGAAGAAATTGGTCTAAGTCTCTACGAGACCCCTTCCAAACAAAAATAATGTCATCTATGTATCTAGGCCATGTGACCTGGCTTGCGTCGAGTCCGCCCATGACCAAATGTGGTCATCTTGCCATGCGCTCATGAAAAGATTTCCGCAACTCAGCGCAAACCTGGTCTCCATGGCTCTACCACATAGCTGGAGGTAAAAAACTCCATCAAACCAAAAAAAGTTTCTATTTAAAATATATTTGATGTATTCAAGGAGGAACTGGATTTGTAACCGAGGCATATTGCCCTTTTTTTCTAGAAATTTAGATATTGCTCTAAATCCATCACAATGTCTAATGGATGTGTAAAGAGCATTCACATCTGTAGTAACCAAAACGTAACCATCTTGCCATTCTATTTGGTCTAACAGTAATATAACATTATTCGTATCCTTAAGATGAGATTTCTGTTCTTTCACTAAATCTTGAAGGAAATAATCAAGTCTGACAAATTAGACGTCATGGATCCTATGCCCAATATAATGGGCCTACCGGGGGCAGGGGGTTGTCTATCCTTATGTAGTTTTGGCAGGAAGTAAAAAAACTGGAAATTTCGGGTATTCTACAGTAAGGATTTTAAATTATTTTCTTCCAATATACCTTCTTCCAATAGAAGATTTAACTCCCTTTTAAGGGTTTCTGTAGGATTTATTTCCAATTATTTATAAGTGGTAGCATCACCTAGAATCCTTCCTGCCTCTTCCACATAATAGCTATGGTTCATAATAACTACCCCTCCCCCACCCTTATCTGCCTGTTTAATAACTATGGTCTCATCTGACACCAATTCTTATAATGCTTCCTTTTCCTTTTTAGTTATGTTGTTAGACTTATTATTCCTTTTCATAGTAAGTGTCTCCAAATCCTTAGTTATTAATTGAAAAAATACATCTGTGGTTACCTTTGGAAAATGTGGGAAAGAATTTTGATTTAAGTCTGAATCTGGAATGTAAATAATCTACCCTTTCTGGGTCTAATTCCAAATTCATTTCTTGATTCACCCTTTTTTCTATTGGTGGATTATACTAGTTCCTCATTTCTGTCTCTTTATTAAGAAAAAATCTCTTTAATGTTAGAGTTCTAAAAATTTGTGTGCATCCACATACAAATTAAATTTGTTCGGCCCTATACTGTATTTGGGGCAAATGTTTAGGAAGTCATATTTCAGGAGGTCAGGTCATATTTTAGGAGGTCATATTTCTGATAAACCTCAAGTTCTGTTCAGGAAGGCCCTCAATGTTAAAAATAGAATTGCTCCAAGTGCTTTAAGAATTAAAAAGGAATCTATTATTCCAGGATGGATAAATTTACCTAAAGATATTAATACAGTAGTTGCAAAAATTGTACAGCTTGTGGATACAACTCGAATTTCGGAAATACATTAAATCTAATATAACAAATAAAGATGATAAAATAGAAAGACACATCAACTGTCGGCCAAAATTTGTGGTTTATCTCCTAGAGTGTACCTGCGGCTTACAATATGTGGGGAAGAGAAGAATTTTAGAACATGTTACGGACAAGAATTTTAGAACATGTTAACAATATCAAAAGAAAAGTGGTCACACATAGTGTACCAAAACATTTCCTCACTTTCCACAATGCACACCCTAAGGATCTCTGTTATAAAGGAATAGAACAGGTCATGCCGCACTGGAGGGGTAGAGACAGAAATGACGATCTTACTAAAAGAGAGTCCTTTTGGATCTATCAATTATAAACTCTGTCCCCTGCAGGGCTTAATGAGGAATTTGACCTGAATGTATTCCTTTAAACAAAACGTAATGTTTGTTACATAATATCTGTTACATCTGTTTATATCTCTAACATATGTTCATATCTCTAACATCTGTTCTCTATATCTATTGCAGATATGCAAATATTATCCCTAGTGCTTTTTAGATAATAAGATTTGTTTTATTAATATTAATTATATGATGTAATTTTATTGTATGTTGATACAGGTCAACCCCATTATAACGCGATCCGTTACAACGCGAATCCGCTTATAACGCGATGCAAGCATGGCTCCCAATTTTCATATTTATGAATACTTTACAACACAATTATTGGTATCTTAAATACTTTATTGTACAATGCATACAATTGTACATTATTTCTAACGCGATCCGCTTATAGCGCGATGTGATTCTTTGGACCCCAAGCACAGCTGTGAAAAGCGTGAATAAATAAAACAAGTCTGAGAATTATGACAGAATAACAAATGAGTTTATTTTGTATACATGTGCACACATAGAAGGAAGTTTCAAAATAAAACTTCCCCAACGACATATTGGCCTACAAGCCATATTTATTCCAAAATACTAAGCCCACGCCCCCTATATGAGGTGGCATGTGCGTCATTACATAAGCGTATAAGATAAACAAAATATGAACATGAGAGCATTGCGTTGATAACGTAACTGTAAGATTCATACTAAAAATGAATTTGACTCAGCTAAAATTCATTATACAGGCCGGTGACCTTTTCTCTATATAAGTGATTTCTGAGAAAGGGTGTATATGACCATGAGAACCTCCCCCTGAATGCGAGATGTGCCTGTTATCTATATTTTATTTTCATAACAGTGGTGCATTTCTCCCATCTCCAAGGTCTTGTGGTTAGCTGAAAGGCTTATTATCACTTAAAACTGAGAAGCAAAAAAAAATGAGTCCCTTTCAAACTTCCATTCTCATTTCACTTTCATGCAGACAATAAACAAAATGGATGACATATCAGGCACCTAAAATGGATGCTGACTTAAAATGGCTGCTAAATTGGTGTGTAATGTAATTGTTATTTAGTTAAATGTAATTTTTAGGGTGTTTGCAATAGTTTATTTCAGGGGCTTGCTTTTAAATATTGGCTTATTTTTATACAGTAGTTAGATTTTGTATGATGGTGGTTACTTTGAAGTAGAATTTTGTTAACAATGGTTTGGTTTTAGGAATTGAATAGTGATTTGTGTTATTGATTTTGATTGGATTGTATTTGATTTTTGATTAGATTAATTGATGGTAAATATGTATGTTTACTTGCATAGTTTTTGTATCTTGTTGGTAATTGTTTATTTTATTTTTAACATTGATTTGGAATAGTGTTATATGATGCACAGATTAATTGCATCATGTACACACTAAAATGCAATTGTTTGATTGAAATTTGATATATATGTATTTGTGTAGGTGCTGGGTTTTTTTGGGAGATGAGAGATCATTTATTTTGCAATGAGCTGCTGGTTTCACTTTCGAATGCAATATGCTGGTCTGGAGATTGAGATGCCATGTTTTAATTTCTGCATTTTTCTGTAACCCTTAACCATTAATTTGTTTATTGGTGTTTATATATATATATATATATATATATATATATATATATATATATATATATATATATATATATATATATATATATATATATATGATCTCTCATCTCCCAAAAAAACCCAGCACCTACACAAATACATATATACCAAATTTCAATCGAACAATTGCATTTTAGTGTGTACATGATGCAATTAATCTGTGCATCATATAACACTATTCCAAATCAATGTTAAAAATAAAATATATATATTTATATAAACTAACACAAACAAAGAGTAGCGCTAAAGTGTGAAATTAGACCAGGTGTTGAAGAAATATGTGCATAAATTGTTATTAAAGATAAATATTGAATTGATCAAAATGAATAGTGCAATACCAGAATATATTATAAAATATAATGAGTGTAATGAAACCAAACACGTGAAGTTCGTAGATGAAAAGTCCAGATCAGGAACCAGTCTGTATGGGGAGGCAAAGCTTCTTGAAATGATCTCGCCAGATCACAAATATCTATAAAAAAACAAAGAAAAAGAAGCGCAGGTCCATAGCATAATACTGTAAAAATAGAGGAATTCTTTATTCAAACATAGAGTAGTCACCAGGCCCTATACTCACATGGTGGGTAAAACCACAATCATTTGAGACAATCTGTAACAGCAGCGGGTCTGCGCAGGTGGATGTGAAAGCAGGTGGCCAGGAACAGTAGGTGATAAAGTCAATGGTCAGTATGGGAGGACCGTCCACAGAGTACCTCTTAACGTATTGATGATGAATGCACCACAGCGTTGCTCCCACCAGTTAATAGAGTGTGTGATGTAACATCCTCATGTGGTGATGAGAAGTGTCCTCGCTGGGTTCTCAGCAGCAACAGCTGGTTTGAAAGGCTGCTGTGAATCGATATGACTCGCAACAATGGCGGCGCCACGATGAGTAGAGGAAAGAGGTAACTGTGAAACTGTAGAGCCTCCTGGTTGTACCACACCAATATGTGTATATATATTTATATATATATATATATTATATATATATATATAAATATATATATATATATATATATATATATATAATATATATATATATATATATATATATATAAATGTAAATACAACTGTATGCTCATCTGCATGTCTTAGGCAGGTCTGCAACCCCGCCTTTCACCACTATCACCCATCACACAGCACTTCCACTGCAGCAAGGGATTCTGGGAAATGACATGCAAATGAGCACACAGTGCCACTTTTTGTTTCAAAAACTATTTTTAACATGTTCCCTATAGGCTTAAGCTTGCTGCATGGTCACAGCTTTGAGCAAAGCCAGTGTTAAGGTGCCTATAGGGAATCATGTTAAAAATGGTTTTTGAAGCAAAAAGTGGCACTGTGTGCTCATTTGCATGTCATTTCCCAGAATCCCTTGCTGCAGTGGAAGTGCTGTGTGCTGGGTGATAGTGGTGAAAGGCGGGGTTGCAGACCTGCCTAAGACATGCAGATGAGCATACAGTTGTATTTACATTTGCATATTTGCTTTGCTGTGGAGGGTTTTTGTCACTTTTTTTTACTCACCATAAATTAACTCAGTATGGTAAATCCCATCCTTTAGCTTCTCTGCATACCCAGTTAACCAACCCCACACTGATGAGACCCGTAAAGGTCAAAACAGCTGTCTGTGGCTTCTCGGCCTTTTGGCTAAGATAAAGTGTAGGGTCTGTCCTGTGAAGGATGGCCCTAGTTGCATCACTTGGTCCTCTGGTCATGGGCTGAGAGGGCGGATGCAAAGTAGCCCGGGCATTTTTAATCTTGCACCACCAGGTGTGGAATACCTGGTGGAGTATCACTTGCTGCACTGTGGTTGGTCATTTTGGGCGTCCGGCCTCCACTTACGAGCACTTGATCTGCACAGATAATTTTTGCACCGTCCCCTATTTTTCCCGCACTTGGCCCCCCTTATTGCCTTCCGCTAAGGGGACAAGCCAATTATTTTTTTCACCCGCCTGGCCTTGCAAAGGGCCGGGTGTGCACTCGTGCACACTTTTTTGTGTCGTCTGTCAGAGCACTTCCTGCACTGCATCATATAGCGCACAGGAGCACTTGCACTATGAACTTTTTTTGTTTGTTGGTGTCGGGTTATAGTCACCCTTCTTTCTTCGGAGAGCAAGAAGACTAAGTGCTGGTCGGTGGTCACCCCTCCTTCGGGAAAAGACTACGTTGGGTTAGTAGGCGTAAGCTGAAAACCCTAAAGACTTTGACCCTCCTGCGACGCCTGCTGCACTAGGAGGGAACGAGAAGGACGTCGGACTCTTCGGAGGAAGACGTCATGGAACCGGACTAGCCTACTCTCCGGAGAAGACTGTCACATGTGGAGCGCACCTGGTCTCAATTGACCACGAGCACGGTTTTTGAGGTGGAATCACTTTTTCACCACCCGGGCTACAAAAAAAGCTGTGACCATGCAGCAATCTTAAGCCTATAGGGAACCATGTTAAAAATGGTTTTTGAAGCAAAAAGTGGCACTGTGTGCTCATTTGCATGTCATTTCCCAGAATCCCTTGCTGCAGTGGAAGTGCTGTGTGCTGGGTGATAGTGGTGAAAGGCGGGGTTGCAGACCTGCCTAAGACATGCAGATGAGCATACAGTGGTATTTACATTTGCATATTTGCTTTGCTGTGGAGGGTTTTTGTCACTTTTTTTACTCACCATAACTTAACGAGATACAGAGATACAGAGATACAGAGATTACAGAGATACAGAGATACAGAGATATTTACATATATGGTGAAAGGCGGGGTTGCAGACCTGCCTAAGACATGCAGATGAGCATACAGTGGTATTTACATTTGCATATTTGCTTTGCTGTGGAGGGTTTTTGTCACTTTTTTTACTCACCATAACTTAACGAGATACAGAGATACAGAGATTACAGAGATACAGAGATACAGAGATATTTACATATATGGTGAAAGGCGGGGTTGCAGACCTGCCTAAGACATGCAGATGAGCATACAGTGGTATTTACATTTGCATATTTGCTTTGCTGTGGAGGGTTTTTGTCACTTTTTTTACTCACCATAACTTAACGAGATACAGAGATACAGAGATACAGAGATACAGAGATACAGAGATTACAGAGATTACAGAGATTACAGAGATTACAGAGATTACAGAGATTACAGAGATTACAGAGATTACAGAGATTACAGAGATACAGAGATTACAGAGATACAGAGATATTTACATATATATATATATATATATATATATATATATATATATATATATATATATATATATATATATATATATATATATATGATATATTACACACTGTACAAATTAATGGGTGAAGGGTTGGTATTGGTGCAGGGTGGGTTAACCCCTTAATTACTTTGGTGGTTTTAACCGCTAAGGTGATTAAGGTGTTTACTGGCATCTCAAAGTATTTTCAATGTATTCTTTTGCCAATGGAGCCCGTTTGTTGACCGGACTGCCATCTCATTGCCAGGGGGTAAGTATAATTCTATTTATTTACTTGATTGATGCTGTTTTATGTGTTTAATAATGGGCAAATAATCTATTATCCATATCTGGATAATAGTTATTTTGCACATTACTGTACTGTATGTGTTTGGGGGGGGGGGTATTTATTTCTTTAAATTTATAGGACAGGTATATTTATTTTAAATACAGGGTTGATTCCTTAGGTCTGCGGGGACCTCTGGAGACCACCTGAGGACTCCCCGGATGCCCACGGGTACCAGGCTGCGGACTCACGGGGGACACCTGTGGGGAAGAACCATGGGCCCCACATCTGTTGGGGCCCTGAGGACCCATAGGCACCACCCAAGGGCCCCCAGACCCCAGTGGGAACCACCCGAGGACCCTCAGACACCTGTGGGGCTGACCCGGGGCCCCCCAGACACATGCAGGCCCACCCGTGGAGACCCCATTTGGGGCCCACGGTGACCCGTGGAGACCACCTGGAGGACCACGGTGCCTGACGGGGACCACCCATAGAACTCCAGACCCTGTGTGCACCCCTTCTCTGGGCCACTGTGGGGCTTGCGGACACCCGCCAGGACCACTGGGGACTCCCGTGGGCCTGGGGTATTAACCCTGTATGTAAAAAAATAAATCATGTATTTATGGGTGGGCACAGGGGGTGGGTTATGTATTGTTTATTAAATATAGTCCTGTGTATTGTGGGTAGCGGGGGTGGGGGAAGGGGGTATTGTCCCTTTGTCATGGTGGGTAGGCCTCCCGGTGGGTAGTTGGTGAGGGTGGTTAGGCCTCACAGGGTGGGTAGTGGGGGAGGGTGTTTAGGCCACCCGAGTGGTGTGTGAGGGTGGGTTAACCCATTAATGACTATAGCGGTTAATAACCGCTAAGGTGATTAAGGGGTTAGGGGACATTACATTGGCTTTTTTTATTCTTGTTTATGTTTTGCAGCATTAGAGGGGGTATGGACGGTGATGAAGATGAGGATGGCCTTCATCGTGGGCAATGGACATGGGTGAGTGCAATATGTATTTATTGTATTTATTGTGCTTTATGTATTTTAAATGGGCAAATGCATTATTATCCATATGTGGATAATAGTAATTTTGAACATTACTATACTGTATGTGTTAGGGGGTGGGAGGGTATTTATTTATAAGTATTTATGTGTTTTTAAATTATTTTTGTGGGGCACAGAATTGGTACTGCAGGCCCGTGGGGACACCTGCGGGGAACACCCGAGGGCCACCGCCGGCCTATAGTATCATTGCTGTACATCCCAAAATTTTCATATATGTACTGTATGTTAGGGGGTATAGGGGTTGTTGGTGTAATATATATATATATATATAGAATCTAATGCAAAGCCGGCACACCATATGCAAGTAAATAAGTTTTGGTGCCTAACCATAAAGCAATAACAGACCATACGATACCGGTTGCAAGACGACATCAAGGGACAGCACGCAGGTAAGTAAATCAAAAATGTTCTATATTTTATAGAAGACACAAAAACCGACGTTTCGGTCCCCCAGTGGGACCTTTCTCAAGGTGGTGCACCACTTGATGTCGTCTTGCAACCGGTATCGGATGGTCTATATATATATATATATATATATATATATATATATATATATATATCTATAGTGGTTGACAAATCACCAAAAAATCTACTCGCCACACAAAAAAATTTGCTCGCCACCTAGTACCAAACGTGTGCTGCTTGAGCCAATATTTGCTCGCCCGGGGGTTAAATCCATTCGCCCGGGGCGAGCAAATGTATAGGTTTGTCGAACACTGTATATATATATATATATATATATAGGCTGCTGCTAATTACCCCATGGGCATTCACGTGGAGCATTACATGGACTCCATTATGGATTGAGCTTACTGTTTTCATATGTACTCCCTGAAGAAGTTCGAAAGTACGAAACGCGTAGGAGAGGGCGCGTTCCTTCAATTTCTTTATCTACTCCCATTGCGGCTTTATATTTGGCACCTATTCTATGTGGGACTTGTTCGGGACTTATCCAACCACTCGAGAAGCTATCGTTGAGGAGAGACGCACTAAAGACGCGACCGGTTGAGAGACGCCGCCAGATGACATCAGACGTAAGCGTGGACTAACCCGGAAGCGACTAGGAGATCACCCCTTCTGAACCACCGGCTGGAGTATCTTCAGCACACGGGAAGGTTCCCCAAAGTGGAGCTGCATACACCGTTCCTGGATACCAGCAGCTAGAGGGAGGACGTCCAAGATACTTCGGTCCGTGTCCTGCTGTCCCCGCCGAGTGGTAACATGTCCCTAACATGTCATGCTGATTACCTTTTTTATTGATGTACGTGCAACACTCACCCCCACCTTATAAATAGTTTTTTAAATTTACTACACTATGGTTTTTTTGCGCTGTCATTTCTTTGTTTCCATGTAGCCTGGTGTTTGAGCCATCCTATTGACCAGCAGCACAAAACCCTTATCAGGTTGTATTTTATACCCAATTCTAAATCACTATCACTCATCACTGATCACTTATGAGCGCAGGTTTTTTTGTTTCACCTGTTTTCATATGTACACTGCATTGGGAGCATATGTAGGAGCTTCTTTGAGAGACCATTCGCAAACGCAAGTATTATACTTTGTTATTGCTAGTGTATGGGTCTCTTATCTCCTCACCATTCATGCAGGAGTATCACACTAGCACTCCAGTGTTTTGTTGTGTGTTTAGTATTTATTGCTACTAAGCATAAAATGTTGCTCTACATACCCACCCACAATATGATAGTTGGTGGGCTTGTTGTGTATTTCTAGCACGCATTGTGCATCCCATTGCAGTGACCCTATGAATATATGCATTTATCTTAACATACTTACCTGATTGGTCATTAATATAGATATCAATTGTAGAGTGGTCGTGGAAGGGGGGAGTTTACTTAGGAACTCTCTTCCTCCTAGTAGGCTCAAAATCCTTTTTATGTCAGGCATCTCTGCCTTTGTCATTCCCCCCTTTTTTAAAGTTGACTACCCAAGCTTCATTCGTTGTAGCTTGGCCTTTGGGGTATTTTTAACACCCTGTGTTTTATACATTTTGGTACTAATAAAGTGTTTTAATTATTATCATCATATCACCCATTTCATTTGGATATCCTAGCTCTCACCTGTATTACTTCACACACATCTCATGTGTCGGAGTGCTGTTTTATAGGGGTTCTCACTGATTCAACCGCCCCTCTGGGATGCTGTTCTGTCAGTATTGTTTGTATATGTATGTATATATATATGTATATATATATATATATATATATATATATATATATATATATATATATATATATATATATGTATGTATATATATATATATATATATATATATATATATATGTATATATATATATATATATATATATATATATATATGTATATATGTATATATATATATATATATATATATATATATATATATATATATATATATATATATATATATATATATATATATATACTGTGTATATGTATGTGTATATATATATATATATACAGTGGTTGACAAATCACCAAAAAATCTACTCGCCACACAAAAAAATCTACTCGCCACCTAGTACCAAACGTGTGCTGCTTGGGCCAATATTTACTCGCCCGGGGGTTAAATCCACTCGCCCGGGGCGAGCAAATGTATAGGTTTGTCGAACACTGTATATATATATATATATATATATATATATATATATATCTGTATTTTTATCTGTATTTTTATCTGTGTATATGTGTGTGTGTGTTTCTGTGTGTGTGTATATGTGTGTGTATATGTATATGTATATATATATATATATATATACGAGCTTGAGACAAAAGGTGGCACTGAGTGCTCATTTGCATGTCATTTCCCAGAATCCCTTGCTGCAGTGGAAGCGCTGTATGCTGGGTGACAATGGGGAAAGACAGGGTTGCAGACCTGTCTAAGACATGCAAATGAACATACAGTAATATTTACAGTTGCTATATATATATATATATATATATATATATATATCAGAAAATAGCAGTGTTAGTCCAGTTGCGATAGTGCAGAATAAATGAGTTCTTCAGTATTAGGTGATACAGTACCTTTTTTATTGGACTAACAATTTATGTAATAGGACAAGCTTTCGAGAGTTCTCCTCTCTTCTTCAGGTCAGCAATACTGATATACACAGGAATCTATGGCTAAAACAGTGTAGAGAGAAAAAAAACAAAAACATAAAAACAACAGATAATGAAAAGATTCTTTGACACCAAAACCAAAGGATTTAATGCGGACATGGGTTTTCTCACACCCTATCAAAATTGTTTGCAATTATCCTGCTTGCCTCTATTCTTATCCACACTTTCTCCCCCCCCCCCCCTCCCCACATTTCCTTGTCACCATCCCCTGGCTTCAAACACTTTTAACACCCTATCTTATCTACAGTACATATCTGATTTTTTTTTATTTTGTTTTTCTCTCTACAATGTTTAGCCATAGATTCCTGTGTATATCAGTATTGCTAGACCTGAAGAAGAGAGGAGAACTCTCGAAAGCTTGTCCTATGACATAAATTGTTAGTCCAATAAAAAATGTATCACCTAATAATGAAGAATTCATTTATTCTGTTCTGCATTATATATATATTGTGACAAATGCCCCTCTTTTGTAGTGCTGACGTCTGTCTGGGTTCTTCCCGACACAGTCTTCTAGGGTTAATTATACAACAAACAGGATCATGCAAAGTATTATGCTGCTTAACTCAGGCTTCTGCCTGCTTTATTTTCATCCAAGTAAGGTACTGCAGCTTTAACATGTGAAGGTTAGAGGTACTCAGATACTTTCATTCAGCAGTTCACATATTTCAGTGTTATAATATTTCCCACACTGTTATTTCAAGAAATAACACCAAAATCATATAAGCAAAAACCTATCCCTTTCAGGGATCTAACTACACATCAGAATCAGTCTCTCTAACAGCTGCTGGCCAACTAAACTGGTTCCCCAGCTTAAAACAATGCTCTCTCATTTAGGGTCACAAGATACAGCACAGTCTTTTAGCAACAGCAGTAATCATTTGTTTTGTCTTATCTGTTTGTGGCGTCCAGGCAAATCCTCTGGTACTGTGATACGTGGAGGGGCCGTCGACCCCGACACTGGAAACAGGGGAGCTGCGATACCCCCAGCCTCCAGGCTCTAAGGAGAGAGAGTGAAATGCAAAACCTCTCTGCTCTAAATACCTGTGCATGTGATTAGAAGAGCAGGTGAGGGAGAACTAGAGCCATTGTAATCTGTGGTCTGGATTTTCCATCCAGCTGCCTGAGTTAATGGGAAGCTGTGGAATGGATCATTTTTAACTATTCCTGCACTTTCTGCTCTAAAATGGGGCAGAAAGCTGCCTAACATCTTTGGACTATGTCACATATCCCCCTCCCCAGCTCACACCTACTGGGGTGAGCGGCCATGGACCTCACCGGGGTGAGCGTCCTACCTGAAATACTTGAGCTAACTCCTCAGTACAACATTAAGTATTCACATGATACGAATATGAACTTTTTCCATGGCAATTATGGACAATAGGTTTCGTCATAAGAGAATATACTTGGCAAACATATTTTGTTGCTCTCTATTAGGGAACTATTTTGAAAAATAAGTGTCTAGCACACATTCTTACAACCCAGGATATGCTAAATATATTCACAAAACCAAACAATTTCTATTATCTCCCTGGGTTTTTCTACTGTAGAATATGAACCTCATTATATATTTACCAACCGAAAGGGCCATCAACCCTGTATATTAATTTGTAGTTTAGCTACATTTTCAACACAGAGAACCAATATAACACTGTAACATTGACAAAATGCTTATTCTAGAGGCCTAATATACCTTAACTACAATAGCTTATTTGCATAGTTAAGTGTCCGTGACATAGTCCACACGTGTAATAACAAAAAAAATATCGGTCAATTCCCCAAACACATTTTTTTTTTTTTCTTTGACTTCCAGTCCATTACATTTCCTGACTTTATTTCATAGGCCGCTGCAAACTGCAAATGACTGGACTGTTTCTTTAGCTTCTGACGGAACTCTGGGGCCGGATAGTCTTTGTCTTTATATTGTGGCCCAGAGTGGCGAGATCCGGAAAAATTCAAGGCCAGCGTTGACCTTCGTCGCTTTTGATTTGTGACCTTCGAACCTTTATGGTACTTAGAAGATGAAGCACTGATTACCTGGAGCACCTTCACCTTGATGGGGCTCTCACTACCTCCGGCTGTACCCTGTGGTATTTTATCTTTGCAGCCGGCAGGCATGTAGTCTTGGACCTCTCTTTCCTGAGGTCTACATTTATTCAGGCGGAAGTACCGCTGGATAACCAGTGACGCATTTCTCAGGGTTTGATAGCGAATCCTGTTCTGTGTCATCCTAGTCAGAGACTGGATTTTTATAGTTGCTCCTTTCATAATGAGGAACCTGTTTCGTACCATGCGGGCACGGTAGAATGATTGAAGAACACAGGCTGCTTTATTCCGGTGATTGAACCGACGAATTTTCATCCCTCTGTAGGCAGCCTGTAGGATGATAGTTGCGGCGCGTTTACGCCGATAATTTTCTCTTTCTCTTCTTCCTTGGACAAGAGCTTTGCAGTGCTTCTGAATTATTCTAATGCTTTTCTCCTTTTTCAAAATGTTAAGTTCCTCCACGAGAGAATTCTGTTTCGTGCATACATGTCGCAATTCTGTTCTCAGAGCGTCCATTTCTTCCTGGTGCTGGCTCTGAGTGTGCATCAGTGCTTCCTGCACTTCTAATTTTTCCTGAGTCAACTGTTTCTTTACTTTTTCTGCTTGGTCAGTCAAATCTGAATTTTCCAATTTCAGAGTCTCATTTTCTTGCTTTACAGTCTCTAACTCACTTAGGGCATTCTCATGGTTTTGCTTCAACATTCCCAGCTCTGTGTTCAGACCGTGGCCCTCCAGGCTTAAGTGTTGCACCTCTGTGCTGAGCGCATGAACCTCTTGTAGAGCCTTCCCGTATTTCTGTTTTAGGATAGCAATCAATTTGTCAGACTTAATCTGTTTTTCATCCATGGTGGCAATTACGGTGTTGGCCTTTTCCAGATTAGTCGTCACCTCTTCCAGCTCACTCCGTAAGAGAGACTCTGTTTTCTTCAAAGCCTCGTGCTCTTGTAAAGCTGGAAGTATACACCTCTGTAACTCGGCGTTCGCTTCTCGCTCCTTGTTGTTAGATTCTTGCTCCTTCTTCCAACATTCTCGCTCCTTCATCAATCCCTGCCGCAGGACTTCATAATCATGGCGGGCAGCTTGGAGTGCAGAAACCAAAGCCTCTTTATCCTGGTTCAAGGATTCAGCTTCCCTTTGCTCCTCCTTTTCCTTTGCCACTGTTCCCGTGACAATTCTGCCGGTCACTCCGGTCTGCAGCACATCTTGGCGCCTTTCTGACGCATGTCCTGACAGCGCAGGTTCAAGTGGCTCGGTCACTTCCCCTGTGACTTGAGGAACAGTTTTCTTTTTCTTCTTTCTTTTTGCTTTATTAGCTCCAGAGATATCAGTGGTACTGGGCACAAGCTCACTGGTATCAGCTTCCACATCTTGCTTGCACTCATAGGGCGTTGCTTGTTTTTGCAGCTGTTTGTCTTTGAAAATTTTGGGGCACACATCTTCCATGTGACCTACTTTATGACAGGCCCAGCATACTAAATTCTTCTGTGGGTACGGCTCTCCTCCAGGGGCCACATACGAGTCGCCATCATCATCATCATCATCATCGTATGGCCTGAAGGGACACTGTTTTTCATGATTATGTACATTACAAAACAAACATTTCACGTCGGCCATTTTAGAAACCCGGCAGGGACAATCTGCTAGCTGCAATTTCACTCACTTCAGCAACTTGCATACAGCACTTGCTAGCTGCAAATTCACTCACTTCAGCAAAAGGCATTAGCTTTACAAACAGCACTGGCTAGATGCAATTTTTTTTATTTTTTTTCTCTTCAGCAAAACATTTTGGTTTTCTGTTTGGGTTCAAGGTGCTATTGCATCCACACTTCGCACATTCTCTGTGTATGCTAGAAGCACAACTGATATACACAGTGGGACAGACTTCACTCATAGCCTCTGTACTTTAGTTCAGCTGGGCGGCCATTTTAAACCCCCGCATTTATTTGCAAACCCACAGACTTTTTAGTGTCGACCCGCATTCTCCACCACATGTGACAAATGCCCCTCTTTTGTAGTGCTGACGTCTGTCTGGGTTCTTCCCGACACAGTCTTCTAGGGTTAATTATACAACAAACAGGATCATGCAAAGTATTATGCTGCTTAACTCAGGCTTCTGCCTGCTTTATTTTCATCCAAGTAAGGTACTGCAGCTTTAACATGTGAAGGTTAGAGGTACTCAGATACTTTCATTCAGCAGTTCACATATTTCAGTGTTACAATATTTCCCACACTGTTATTTCAAGAAATAACACCAAAATCATATAAGCAAAAACCTATCCCTTTCAGGGATCTAACTACACATCAGAATCAGTCTCTCTAACAGCTGCTGGCCAGCTAAACTGGTTCCCCAGCTTAAAACAATGCTCTCTCATTTAGGGTCACAAGATACAGCACAGTCTTTTAGCAACAGCAGTAATCATTTGTTTTGTCTTATCTGTTTGTGGCGTCCAGGCAAATCCTCTGGTACTGTGATACGTGGAGGGGCCGTCGACCCCGACACTGGAAACAGGGGAGCTGCGATACCCCCAGCCTCCAGGCTCTAAGGAGAGAGAGTGAAATGCAAAACCTCTCTGCTCTAAATACCTGTGCATGTGATTAGAAGAGCAGGTGAGGGAGAACTAGAGCCATTGTAATCTGTGGTCTGGATTTTCCATCCAGCTGCCTTAGTTAATGGGAAGCTGTGGAATGGATCATTTTTAACTATTCCTGCACTTTCTGCTCTAAAATGCACAAAGAATAACCTAGGCACAAATGGAGACAAGAAAAAAACAAACATAGGGTAGTATGTTTAGACTAAATAAACCGCCAGAAGGTATAATATGCACTTACAGCGTATAGGATAAAATCAAGCCTTGCATCCACTCTGGGATCTGGAACAATTATGTGATGGATCTGGAACAGCTGGGCATCCACAGCAGTTATGATCTCCAGCACAGATTAACATGCAGGAAGAGAGATAAAGTGCAAATAGTGTAACACAGTTTATTAAAATTATTGATAAAAATAACTATAAGTAAAACACTCACATTCTGTGAGATAACATAAAACTTTTGAGAATTCTGAGCTTCTCACACTCAATAGAAACAGGATAGTAGCCCTTTGCAGATTTCTTCAGCAGTCCTTGGTATATGGATTAATAACCACAGGGGAAATACTCCTGGATATATACAGCAAACACACTGGGTGTCTCTATTGCTCCACACAGTCTCTAAATGAGTGTCTCTCTCCGTTTTTCCCAACCTTATTGGGTCTATTTCGCTGCACCTAATGTATACACAGTACTCACGGTACTTTGATATAGGTGCAGTCCGCAGTGGCACTCTGTGTGTTGTTATTATATTCCCACGAAGAGTCCTCAGTACTCCTGTGTTCACCCACGGCTCCTGGGGACGCTCCGTACCACGTGACGGCGCGGTGACGTCACTCACTCTCGCGAGAGTTCGTCCGGTATGCTGTGGGAGCAGGGCCTTGATCCTCTGCGCTGCCGATCTCCCTGCAGGCAAATAATGGGACAGGCGGCCACCGGCACCGCCTTGCTGCTGTCTGCTGCTTCTAATGAGTCTACTATGTTCAATGTACACCACGCCCTACGCGTTTCTCCGTTAGGCTTCGTCAGGGGCTGATTATGCTCTCTCTCCCTCATCTGGGGTTATATACCCTCCTCCATCATGCACATAATTAATTAAAAAATCAAATAATTAAAAAATTATACAAAATACATTGGCCTTATGGTTTTAATATGTAGTGCCACTAAGAAGTGTTAATTTATACACATAAAACTGTCACAATGTAGTCCCTATGGGAATAGCAAAATAGACTCGTTGTTTAAGCAGAATCTAATTCTCTGATCTACAGCAAGTTGCTATGTGTGGAAGTAACATGACTTAGAATAATAACTTGCATTTAGCTATCTATCTAATGCTATGTTATGTAAAAATTGCATTAGTCTGGTTGTTTGAAGAGTATTAAATTCTTTAGTCCTTAACCGACCCGCTGTATGTAGAACCAATACAACTAAGAATAGTAAGTCATATATATGTGATATATCTTATGTGTGGGAACATGAGATTCAATCGCCAACCATAAGAATAAGGGGTTAATAACATGAATGGGATTGAACTATTCACCATTCTATTTTGGTTTAGAAATATTGGATTTTTGGCTTCAAATCTGTAAAGTGTTAATAAAGATATATAACCCCAAAATTTTTAAGTATTTACCCCCATAATTTTATTGGGCTAAGTAACATGTAGCCGTATAAAACCTCTTTAATACAAAGGTCAACAACAGTATTTTCATTGTATTCCCCCGATTGGTCATCTAGTACTATATGGAGGGGTGTTTAAATAATTAGTAATTGTGAGTATAGACAATATATAAAATGTTCAGAACTCGTATATTGTTTTGTAGAAGGTGTAATCTGTCAAGGTTAGTTGAATTACATGTCTATTCTATCTGGTATAACAATTCCTCTTTAGACTAGAGAAGTTAGTATAGCTATAAATTTACTCTTGCTGTAATGAGAATATTTATCATTTAATCACTCTAAATGAATATTCTATACGTATAACAAATGGTACCAATAAGTAACAAATTGATTGGCTACACAGAGTACATATTAAAACCATAAGGCCAATGTATTTTGTATAATTTTTTAATTATTTGATTTTTTAATTAATTATGTGCATGATGGAGGAGGGTATATAACCCCAGATGAGGGAGAGAGAGCATAATCAGCCCCTGACGAAGCCTAACGGAGAAACGCGTAGGGCGTGGTGTACATTGAACATAGTAGACTCATTAGAAGCAGCAGACAGCAGCAAGGAGGTGCCAGTGGCCGCCTGTCCCATTATTTGCCTGCAGGGAGATCAGCAGCGCAGAGGATCAAGGCCCTGCTCCCACAGCATACCGGACGAACTCTCGCGAGAGTGAGTGACGTCACCGCGCCGTCACGTGGTACGGAGCGTCCCCAGGAGCCGTGGGTGAACACAGGAGTACTGAGGACTCTTCGTGGGAATATAATAACAACACACAGAGTGCCACTGCGGACTGCACCTATATCAAAGTACCGTGAGTACTGTGTATACATTAGGTGCAGCGAAATAGACCCAATAAGGTTGGGAAAAATGGAGAGAGACACTCATTTAGAGACTGTGTGGAGCAATAGAGACACCCAGTGTGTTTGCTGTATTTATCCAGGAGTATTTCCCCTGTGGTTATTAATCCATATACCAAGGACTGCTGAAGAAATCTGCAAAGGGCTACTATCCTGTTTCTATTGAGTGTGAGAAGCTCAGAATTCTCAAAAGTTTTATGTTATCTCACAGAATGTGAGTGTTTTACTTAGTTATTTTTATCAATAATTTTAATAAACTGTGCTACACTATTTGCACTTTATCTCTCTTCCTGCATGTTAATCTGTGCTGGAGATCATAACTGCTGTGGATGCCCAGCTGTTCCAGATCCATCACATAATTGTTCCAGATCCCAGAGTGGATGCAAGGCTTGATTTTATCCTATACGCTGTAAGTGCATATTATACCTTCTGGCGGTTTATTTAGTCTAAACATACTACCCTATGTTTGTTTTTTTCTTGTCTCCATTTGCGCCTAGGTCATTCTTTGTGCACATATCGTTACCAGCCTGTGGAGCGGTAGATCTTCTGGCTCAATATTGAGTCAGGGATAGTTAGACTGTAAGGGTATATACCCTCCATGATATGTGGTAATTATTCCATTGTCTAATTTCAGTGTGGTTGCGCTTATTGTATTTCTGTTTTATATATATATATATATATATATATATATATACAAATACAACATGAGTATAGCAGACCGCTCCGGCTCCTGGCTTCAAGCTGTTGGCGTTGATCAATATGATCAAACTGCTGTTATTCATTTAACACCACGTGAATGTGTTTTACCATATTTTTAACATAAAGTATCCTTTTATCAGTCTGCACTATGGTCAGTTCTTTTGTTTCATTCAATTAAGGTGAATACAGTATACTTACAGAAGGGTTTTGGCACAGCGCCACAAAGATACCTTTACATAAACCATACCAGTGAAAAATCTGTAAGTACAAAATATGTTGGACTTTGAAGAAAATAAATCCATCACTTTATTACAGACATATTGCACCATTGTATATATGTTTTGACTTTTACATGTATCTGCGCTCCCCGAAAATCTAGAGATCTATAACATTCACGGATTGGGAATGCAATCTGAAATTAGGGTTTGAGCTGCAAATTTGCATTGATTATTAGGGTGTATTTAATCACTTAATCACTTCACAATTTTTTGTACTACAGTATATGCACTTTTTGTGAACTAAACACTTTCATGTCATCATACTGTATTCTTAATTTAAGTAATACCACTGATTATATTTAAGCGCCACAAGGATAGCATCTTGTTTTTGCCAATTCTGAAATGACCTGTGAATAGGAATGCAAAATATCTGCAGAGATGCTCGGAGAAGATGGACCCTTTATACCTACGCTGGTGGTGCAAGAGCAGGCTCGCTACTTGCAAGCCGCTGCTGGCTATATGGCATTCAATGTGCCGAAGGAAACAACATCATCCGTGTCTCCCGTGATGTGCGTGGTGTTCTGTCGGAAGCTACTGACTTAAGTATCTGACGCTGTGCTGGAGGAAATCGAGTCTTGAGGCTCCATCACGGTACTCTTGGCGGAGTGTCGAAACAAGGTACCCGGAGTGGGGAGAATGGCTGTGCCGTTGCGAGAGAGGGCTTCGCCAACCGTCTGTGATGCCATCGGGGGTGACTCCACCCGAGCGGAAGACGTCTGAAGTCCAGAGGATCTTCGCTAGGCGTTGTAGGTGCGTGCTCCCGGACGGTGGATCCACGAGACTGCATCAGTCCAGCAGAGCGGTGAGGATACATCCGATCCCCAGGTTCCCGTGAATACAGCAGCCAAGCTGAATGATGTGGGTGCTTCAGCCCAGCTGCTTCCCACGGAGGTGTCCATCTTGGAGGTACCAGCCGGTACTTCTTTTCCTGTCGATGCCACCACCCTTCCGGTGCAAACGGAAGTTATCGAGACTTCAGCTGCCGTTGCGGATATTGAAGTTGTGATCTCCGCTCTGGTGAGTAAGGCAGAGGCTGACCATTTCTTGCAGCAGTGCCATGCCCGAGGCTAGGCCCAAGATCATAAGGTCACCAAGGTCCCTGATAGCCACAACGTACTTGCGGTGATGGGCCGAGGAAGGTGCAAGACGCCTGAGACATTGGGATATGGTTCTGAACTTAAGGTCTCACCAAATTTTGCCAAGGACACTGATCATATATCAAAAATTGCCCAAGACAATGTGGTATGGGAGGGGTTTGACGATGATGTGCCAAGAGGTGGGATGTCAGATTATACTAAGTCTTCGCGGGAAGGATCCTACAAATCTGGCAGTTCCAGACCACCATCTATGGTGGATTCAATGTGTGATGACTGTATTGAGATGCCTAGCACATGTGGAAAAGGTAGTACCATGGTGGGATCCAATATTCCAGGGATATGTGCCACACATGAATAGGACAAGTTTTCTATTAATTCAAGGTAACAAAATAGATCACTGGCGAAAGAGGGAGAGTTTTCCCCTGAGGAAACAGCAGAGGTCCTTAGGGATCGTAATAGAGACATCAAGTTAGGGAAGATATCAACTTCAGGCCTGGTGGTGGTGAAGAAAGAGACCCTATCCAAAGATCCACTATTTGGGGTAGTGACAGGGCAAGCCAGTGGGCAGAACATAATTAAGAATAGTCGGGCGGATCGTATATTGGTACAACACTATAGGAAATCTCACGGATATGATTATATGTCCCTGAACCCCTAATGAGAGAGGCGGAAGCAAATAGGGAGGAATGGGTCAGAGATGTCGTTTTAGATTACCTAGCTGCCCGCTGCACTGTGGCATAATAATACAATGAATAGGAGGTATCCTGCCTAATGAGATTATGGAAGGTAGGCAGGAACATCTACATGGACAGGATAGAGTATATCTCAGAGAGGGGCCAGAAACGTTGATATTCAGTAACAGTACCGGATGGTGAGGTCACGATGGTTCGCAAGCCTGATCCAATGCATTACTACTGATGTATTGTATTGATTCGAGACACAGAAAGTACCCTGCTACAGCATAAATGATATGACAGTGAGGTGCTCACTATGTAGGGCTATACAGATATATAAGAACAAGAAACCTAGTTTCCAAGCACTCTATTACTGAAAAATGATTTGTGAATTAATTAAAATAAGTTTTAATGGCAAAAAATAAATATAAAATATTGGGTTTTAAAAATCAAACAATATATATATATTGTGACAAACGGTTTACTCCGGGGCTCCGCTGTCTGTCTGGGACTGTTAGAACACGGTCTTTTAGGGTAGGTTAAATGATGAGGCGTCACGTGCTGTTCCTTTAAACAGGCTATGCCTGGTTTATTCAGTCCCAGGCACTGAGACTGCCACAGTGCATACAACAGAAAAACAGCAAAACAAAAAGCTGCTCACCTGAGCAATAACTTAACTTAGGTTTTCCCTGACTCAGGGTTGAAGTGGCTTTTCCACTTCCAACAACAAAACAAGGTACTTTGCAGTTTTAGACAAAAAGGAACAGAATGATTTAACCTGTTTGGGGAGAGGCTTTTCCCCTCTCTGCTTCCAGCAGCCTTCCTGTCTCCAGGCTCTTGGGGAGAGGGAAGAGGAACCAGGAAGTCAGTCTTAAATACCTGATTTCAATGACAGGTGACAGAAATCAGGCAGCAGACAAACTGTGGTCTGGATCCCTCATCCCTCAGTTCCAGCACTTGCCAAACTGTGGGATGGAGTGCATGTATTATGAGGCTGCACTCCCAGGCCAAACAGGATAGAAACTGTTCAGTATCCTGGGAGCCCTATATATGGAATTTATTACCATCCCCTGGTTTCTGTCACATATCCTCCCCCCCAGCTCAGACCTCGAGGGATGAGCGACCATGGATATTAGGGAGTGTATCCTTGACAACCCATCAGCATTGCCATGTTTGTGCCCTGACCTGTGTTCCACAGAAAATTTAAAGGGTTGTAGGCTTAGGAACCACCTGGTCACTCTAGCATTCTTCTCTCGGTTTTGACACATCCAGGTGAGGGGTGCATGATCCGTGACCAACCGGAATTTTCTCCCCAACAGATAGTATTTGAGCGTCTCTACAGCCCACTTTATTGCGAGACACTCTTTCTCGACTATGGAGTAATTTTTCTCCTGGGGATTTAGTTTCCTACTTAAATAAAGGATGGGGTGCTCCTCACCTTGAGACTCCTGGGAGAATACAGCCCCAGGTCGGTTAGTGGGGTTGCCTTAGTTGCAAAATTGGGAATAAACCTTCTATAATAACCAATTAATCCCAAAAGGTCCTTACTTGTTTCTTTGTAACTGGCCTTGGCCAATTTTGTATCGCATCTACTTTGAGTGTTTGGGGTTTGAGTAAACCTCTGCCAATAGAATACCCCAGATACTTGGCCTCCTCCAGAGCAATAGTGCATTTAGCGGGGTTGGCAGTTAGTCCAGCAGACCGAACTGCGTCAAGCACAGTTTGGACCTTTGGAAGGTGGGATTGCCAATCTTCACTATGGATTACCACATAATCCAGGTAGGCGGCAGCATACCGAGCATGTGGTTTTAAAATGTTATCCATCATTCTTTGGAATGTGGCGGGAGCTCCATGTAAGCCAAAAGGCAGCACCCTATACTGAAAGAGGCCATCTGGGGTTGAGAAGGCTGTCTATTCTTTTGCCCTTTCTGTGAGGGGAACCTGCCAGTACCCTTTTGTTAGGTCTAGGGTCGTGAGATATCAGGCTTTGCCCAGTCTCTCTACCAGTTCATCAACCCTGGGCATAGGATAAGTATCAAAATTTGACACAGCGTTTAGTTTACGGTAGTCATTGCAAAACCTTGTTGTACCATCTGGTTTTGGGACTAAAACTATAGGGCTGTTCCACCCACTTTGGGATTCCTCAATTACGCCTAGTTTTAGCATTTTTTTAACCTCAACACTTATAGCTTCTCTTTTGGACTCTGAGATTCGGTACGGTTTAAGGTTAACTCGGACCCCCGGTTCAGAGACTAGGTCATGTTCAATTACGCTAGTTCTACCTGGCTGTGTAGAGAAGACTTCTTTGTTTCTTCTCACTAAATTCTGGACCTCTCGTTTCTGATGAACAGACAGGGTTTCAGCTATGCTAACCTCTGGGTCAGTTTCTCGATTCTCTGACGGACCTGGGGGTACTAGGGTTAACAAGACCTCTCTATCTTTCCAGGGCTTAAGTAGGTTTATATGGTAAATTTGCTCAGGTTTCCTCCTACCTGGCTGTCTCACCTTGTAATTTACTTCTCCCACTCTTTCCAAGACCTCATGTGGCCCATGCCACTTAGCAAGGAATTTACTCTCTACGGTGGGAACCAGAACTAGTACCCCATCACCTGGAAAAAAAAATCTGACCCTAGCACCCTTATTATACATATTCCTCTGGGCCTCTTGAGCTTTTTCCATGTGTTCCCTCACTATAGGTAGGACTGCAGCTATGCAGTCCTGCATCTGGGCAACATGCTCTATTACACTTCTGTATGGGGTAACCTCATGTTCCCAAGTCTCTTTGGCTATAGTAAGCCCCTTGGGTGTCGGCCATACAATAGTTCAAACGGGGAGAAGCCTGTGGATGATTGGGGAACCTCCCTAATGGCAAATAACAGGTATGGTAACAAACAATCCCAGTTTTTCCCATCCATATCGACCGCCCGGCGTAACATGCTCTTTAAGGTTTTATTGAACCGTTCCACTAAATCATCTGTTTGTGGATGATAGACTGAGGTTCTGAGATGCTTGATTTTTAGGAGTTTACATAACTCTTTTGTTACTTGGGACATAAATGGTGTTCCCTGGTCAGTTAAGATCTCTTTAGGAATTCCGACCCTGGTAAACAGAACTATTAACTCTTTTGCTATGTTTTTAGCAGAGGTGCTACGTAGGGGAACTGTCTCCGGATATCGGGTGGCATAATCTATTATTACCAATATATGCTGATGTCCCCTAGCAAACTTTATTAGGGGTCCTACTAGATCCATAGCAATCAGGTCAAATGGTACATCTATTTTGGGAAGTGGTACCAATGGGCTACGATACGCTGTGAACGGGGCGGTTATCTGACATTCTGGGCATGAGGAGCAATAATTTGTAATTTCTGCCAGAACCCCAGGCCAATAGAAGCTTCGGAGAATCTTTTCTTTTGTCTTTTCCACCCCTAGGTGTCCCCCCAATGGGTGACTATGTGCAAGGTGTAATACTACATTACGGAATGTCCGTGGTACCAACAATTGTTTCGTTATAATTGATTTCCTTTTATCAACCCGATATACTAGGTCATTCTCTACCTCAAAGTAGGTGTAGGCAAGTGACCTATTTGGTTGGCCCGGAGTACTATTCTGGTCCCGTATATTCCCCCTTGCTTCTGCTAATGTGGAGTCTTCCCACTGGGCCTTCTTAAAACCCCATGGACTGACCTCTAGGTCAGCGAAGGTCTTATCCTGTTCTGGGGTGGTAAGCGCCTGTTCAACATCTTGATTTGGGGTATTCCCTACCAAGGTGGCCATGGGAAAGGGGATTTTACAGCACTCTTCCTCTTTCCCCTTTTTATTTGGGCACTCGTCAACCTCCATTTCTGAAAAAGGGAACGGATTTGTTTCTTCTATTACTTCTTTATGGTCCGCTATTGAACTCTGGGCGCTATTCTGAGAGGAGGACCACATTTTTAGAAAATGGGGAAAGTCGGTCCCTATTAACGCATTATCTGCCAATTTGGGTACTATACCCACATTGAAATCTAAAGAACCAAACTCTGTTTCAATAAGAACATCAACAGTGGAGTATTCGTGATTATCCCCATGTATACAACAAATTGACACTCTTTGTGAACTGTTTACCTGTTTCTTCCCAATAGGCAACAGGTATTCGGACACTAGTGTAACCATACTCCCAGAGTCAAGTAGTGCCCGAACCCTCCTACCATTTACCTTTACAAATGCCCAGAGATGGGTATTCAAGGGGTCCTCTGGGCTAGGGCCCATACATTGAGACCACAACGAATAAGGTTCAACGCTGTTGCATTGCATTGGTTCAGTATTTAGTGGGCAGACTTTCGCGGTGTGGCCCCTCTCATAACAATTTACACATTTAGGTACATAGTCTGTGTCCCACTTAGAGCCCTTTTTCGGCTCCCCACGTGGACTGTTGCCCTTAGTATGCGAGTCACTATTGCTGGTGCTGTGTGAAGGCGGTCGTCGCTCTTCAGCCCCCCTTAACCCTGGTACCCTTTTACCATCTCTGGAAGAGTCCTGGAACCTTGGGTAGTGGGGATGCTCTATGGCTGTGGGTTGCAGTTGCTCTTCTGCTGCATTGTACCTTTCTATGAGGGCCACCAGCTCGTCTGCATTGTGGGGGTCACTCTGACTGACCCAACGGCGTAGGGCAGAGGGAAGTTTCCTCAAGAACTGGTCCATGACCAACCGTTCCACGATGTGGCTTGCTGAGTTGATCTTGGGTTGCAGCCACTTCCGAGCGAGGTGGATGAGGTCATACATCTTGGATCGGGGGGCTTTATCCAACGTGAAGGACCATGCGTGGAACCTTTGGGCATGAACGGCCGTGGTTACGCCGAGGCGGCGAGGATCTCGAACTTCAATTTTGCATAGACGTTAGCTTCGGCTGGCTCTAGATCAAAGTAAGCCTTCTGGGGTTCGCCGCTTAAGAAGGGTGCGATTAGACTGGCCCACTCAGCTTCTGGCCATCCCTCTCTCTGTGCCGTGCGTTCAAAAGTGAGAAGATAGGTCTCAACATCATCCGAGGACCCCATCTTCTGAAGGTAGTGGCTTGCCCTTGTCATTTACGGGACTGGGGCTGCCTCTGCCAGTGGAGTCTTACTGATAATCCCTCTCAGGATCTCGAGTTCCTGCTGTATGCCCTGGGCGAACCGTTGTTGCTCCTCTCTCAGCAAGCGGTTTGTCTCTTGCTGGTTTGCATTCGCGTGTTGCAGAGCTGCATTCGCCTTTTGCAGGGCTGCATTAGTCTGTTGCTGGTTTGCATTAGCCCCTTGCAGGGCTGCATTCGTCTGTTGCTGGTTTGCATTAGTCTGTTGCTGGTTTGCATTAGCCTCTTACATTGCTGCATTCGTCTGTTGCTGGTTTATTAACAGCTGTTGCTGGGTTTCATTCGCGTCTTTCTGGGCAGCGACATTGCGTACCAGCGCACTCACCACGTCTTCCATCTTGTTTGGAGAGAAAAAAAAACTTTTTTTTTTTTTTTAAAGTTCTTTAACCCGCAGACCTTTTAGTGTTCTGCCCGCATTCTCCACCATATGTGACAACCGGCTTACTCCGGGGCTCCGCTGTCTGTCCGGGACTGTTAGAACATGGTCTTTTAGGGTAGGTTAAATGATGAGGCGTCACGTGCTGTTCCTTTAAACAGGCTATGCCTGGTTTATTCAATCCCAGGCACTGAGACTGCCACAGTGCATACAACAGAAACACAGCAAAACAAAAAGCTGCACATCTGAGCAATAACTTAACTTAGGTTTTCCCTGACTCAGGGTTGAAGTGGCTTTTCCACTTCCAACAACAAAACAAGGTACTTGCAGTTTTAGACAAAAAGGAACAGAATGATTTAACCTGTTTGGGGAGAGGCTTTTCCCCTCTCTGCTTCCAGCAGCCTTCCTGTCTCCAGGCTCTTGGGGAGAGGGAAGAGGAACCAGGAAATCAGACTTAAATACCTGATTTCTAATTAGTATGACAGGTGACAGAAATCAGGCAGCAGACAAACTCTGGTCTGGATCTCATCCCTCAGTTCCAGCACTTGCCAAACTGTGGGATGGAGTGCATGTATTATGAGGCTGCACTCCCAGGCCAAACAGGATAGAAACTGTTCAGTATCCTGGGAGCCCTATATATGGAATTTATTACCATCCCCTGGTTTCTGTCACTATATATATATATATATATGTATATATATATATATATACATATATATATATATACATACATATATATATAAAAACAACATTACCATTCTCTCGTCCGGTAAAGAAAGACTGCACTCGGTTCAGTAATCATGAAAAACTGTATTGGGCATCTGAATAGAAAAGATAAGTCACCCAATCCGATGTTTCGGTCCTGGAATAGGACCTTTCTCAAGGGGGTGCTATTCCTATTCCAGGACCGAAATGTCGGATTGGGTGATTTATCTTTTCTATTCAGATGCCCAATACAGTTTTTCATGATTACTGAACCGAGTGCAGTCTTTCTTTACCGGACGAGAGAATGGTAATGTTGTTTTTCTATTATTTGAGACTAGCACCTGTCTATATGAACCAGTACATTGAGTGCAACCTGTGATGTTTGTTTATATATATATTTATATATATATATATAATGACTTGTATCTATATAAGAGTAATATATGACTGCTCTCGATCATGCACTAATATGTTGTAGAAGACTATTATGTCTAAGTACAGACCTATAAAGATATATAGGATTGCCTTAGAATCGGACAACGTTTCTGGGGCTAAATATACTCCTCTCTTGATCCCTGCATAAGGTACCGTAGTCTTTTTCCACTATTAGTTAGAGCAATAGAGGAACTAGTATAGCTCTCAGGGGGCGATTCACTAAGTAGTGATAACTGCTTTTAAGTACGATAAATGGCTTTTAAGACCGATACTGCTTGCTACGTGATTCACTAAGCATTGATAACCGTGCTTTACGTCCGATCAGGCAAAAAACAGCAAACGCGCCATTTTTTGCCAGTGAGCGCGATTCACTAAGCAGTGATAAGTGAATCGTACGTTAAAAGCATACCAGATTTTTGCACCGGCTAAAGGCTGGCGCAAAAGAAATGGAGCCATGAATAAAATAATTGTTTACATTTTTGTTACCACACAATTAATGCAACATGCCGGCGGGTGTCCCCAGGTGATCCCCGCGGTGTAGTCCGGGGCCCTTGTGTGATCCCTGTTGGAGTCCAGCATCCTCGGTTGACCCTGTGGCAGTCTGGGGCCCTTAGATGATCCCGCAGGAGTCCAAGGCCCTCGGGTGATTCTCGTGGGAGTCCGGGGGTCCCCGCTGGCCCGTGGTACCAATCACGTGGCCATAAAAACATAAATGCACCCCCTCCCACCCCCCCTTCCCTCTAACAGATATAGTACAGTAATGGGCAAAATTCTATTATTCAGATATGGATAATATTGGACTTGTCCATTACAAATAATCATTAAGCTGCAGAACTAAAATAAATAAAACTTGCACACACCCCTGCGAGGTTGCCACGATGAAGGCTGTCCTCATCCTCATCAACGTCCATGTCCTCTGTTGCCACAAACAATGCAGTGTGATAAAAAATACAATCTAATGTCCCTTAACCCATTTATCACCTTAGCGGTTATTAACCGCTATAATAATTAGGGGGTTAACCAACCCTTTCCCCCTACACACACAGGAGGCCTAACCTCCCTCCCCAGGCAACTACCAACACTCTTCACCCATTCATTAGTACAGTGGGTACATCATACTCAAATTATATGGGCATGATTTACCACTACAGCAAGAAATGGTGAAGGAATAAAAAAACAGGCACTTAGAAAAAGAAAAAGCACTTCATAGAAAAAGCACTTCAGCAGTTCTTGCATTCTCCTAAAGTGTCTAAACTCTGACTGTGCCCATTCTAGCATGTTCATTTTTATTGTGCTAAGGAATTCTCTTTAACCTTCCATGAGAAGTATTTCTTTATACAATATGTAGAAATTTGACCAGTCGTCTATTGTTTGTTATTCCCACAAAATAAAAAAAAGGGCCAGTGATGGTTGCAATCTTTATTAAAGGTTTTACAGGAATGATGAGGATTAACTATAATTGATTTGGGGTTCTCTCTGATACAGTCAGTTCAGTGTTATTAAAAGAAATCCCTTCACTGTCTCTCTGCTCACAAGTCGCAATCCTATCTGTACAGCAAACATTGCTAAAAGGTTGTTTGATGTTGTTTGACACCATACAATATCATATTTCCTTCTTGCCACCTGTTAAAGACTTTGAATAAATCTTTTATAAGGATCAATTTCCACATTTTTATTTTCCATCTGAATTGCATCAAAGATAAGTCTGTCAGTCCAGAGATAGATTTCATATTAAAAAAAAAAAGAAAAACAAACAAAAAACAGTAGCAACATTTTTTTCCAATAAAACATCTTTGTACAGAAATTTTACCATTCTTCTTAGAAGCCAAATAAAGGCTGCTTTCTCAAACTTCAACAGAGAAACACATGTTCAAAGAAAAACACCACAATAAAATAAACATTGATGTCTACAGTGAGACTCTAAATACTTCCAGTCTAAAAGCTCATCTGCTTAAAGAAAGAATTAAAAAAAACAACAACATTGGCTCAATTTTGTGCGGAGCACACTCCAGTTTAACGCCCCAAACAATCGTGCTAAACAAGCATACAGTTTCTCATCGTATCATCTCTTCTCTATCTGTGTTTGCAAGAGTTTAGAGGGCATTAGAATGGTGTAGTCGCTCAGAGTAAGCAACAGTAATTATTAGTTTCTTAGTCGGTGTAGATGCAGTTTTAGACACTAGTTTTAATGTGGAGACACACTCAACGTTGCATTAGTACAGCATGTTCATTTTCATGTGGAAGGAGTTGGAAACATGACATGCTTACATAATGCCCAGTTTTTACATCTGCTACTCCTGGATTTTCGTATTGTTTTTGTTGGATCTTTTCCATAGTCTGTGCACATTTTAAGTACGCCTTGTATAGGTTTTCAATATCATCTTTGGTCAGGAACAAATGTGCATGATAGCATTTCTTGCCACCTGTTCAATACAACCCTGTTATGTGGGAAACACCACCAATTACTCTACAGTGATTATCTCATTCCACTTCACATCTGACAAAACAGTGTCCCCATTGGCAAGAGTAATCCAATGGGTAAAGGAATTATTCATTTCACTTCATGAACAATATCATTATGTCTCACTCTAATTTCTTTTTAAATGTATTTAGCTTGTGCTGTGAGTTTAATTACAAAAAAACTAACTTGAGTCAAGAAGTTTTGAAAAGAAAACAATAGGTATTTTGGTTGGATTCCCATGAGCTGACTGTGCTCCCCCTCCAGAGTTGGAATCTCTGGGAGAATAACCAGTCAAAGGGCTTTTGGTGACCTCCTCTTAACCTACAGAGAAAGTTACACAAGCTCCTTCATGCTTCAGTTGGGTTTTTTTTTTTATCTCAAAACAGTTCTTTCTTTGGTGTTATTCTACAAAATATCATGAGTTCTCTTGCATCTATAGTATACTGTATGTTTTAATTGGATGGAGACATTTGAGACGTGTAGTAAACCGGGGGGGGGGGGGGCAGGGGGGTGTCTATACATTCAGATACAAATGATGGTTTTGTGGTATGCGTCATATATGTACCATCTTTTTAGGATTAGCATAGCGGTAGAGTAAAAAAAAGAGAAATAATTACACTATATATATTTATATATCTTACAGCTCAAACAGATTATCTTCAAAAATAATTGCAATTGGCCGAAAAATGGCAAATATATACTTACAGCATATTAACATCTTATTAGGGAGTGTATATATCCTAACATTAACCTTACAGCCGAGTCGAAAAAGAAATGAAGACTCATTCGTTGGCATACAGAGAGCCCCATCGGATCACTCTCTGCTCTCTGCTAGTATACTAGCCAATCATTGTCACTTAGTTTAACACCATTACTGATAGCACCATCTGACCTCTCCCTAGTCTCTTCTAGTACACTGGCCAATCATTGCATGTTGGATCAAAACCGTTACATTACATTATAGTTGGGTCTATTGGTTGACACTGAATGACGTATAGACACTATCATTCAGATAAGTCCCTCTGTAATGCACTCGATGTCTATACATGGGACCCAGCACAACGTGCTATCTATTCTTATTAAACCTCTAATACTCACCATTTTCAGTCTGGTTCCATTTTATTTTAATATACATCAATAAATGGATTTTAAACCCCTCATATATTCACACGCATAGGACTAGATTATTTGCTTTATACTGCAACATAGCTACTCAATAGGGTACTCTCTTTAAAGACATCGAGTGCATTACAAAGGGACTTATCTGAATGATAGTGTCTATACTTAATTCAGTGTTTTTCTCCTTTCTACAGTTTAGTCATTTGCCCCTTTTGCACCTGTCTGTATCTATGACCGCCTGGTCATATTAGGTACAGCGGGATCACTCACTTTTTGCCTCTATTGTTTGACATAAAGATAGCACCATCTGACCACTTTTTATGCACTGCTAGTATAATAGCCAATCAATGCCAGTTGGTTAACTCAACATATAACAGTGTCATTACCCCCCATTAGAGTTTATGTTTGTGGAATTCAAGCTACACTTGATTTCACCTTTTAATTTACATTAAAAAAAATCTACAGTTAAAGCTTAATTGTCGAAAGGCAATGTTTTGTATTTGTTGGTAATGGGTCAGGCAGCATGTCCAAGGCAGATTCAGACTCTCTCTCTATGTCATGTAGCTGTTACGTGTAGCTCACCACAAACGAGGCGCGACCGTGGGGCTGTGGTAGGTATTGGTACAAAACGCCGACCACAACCGCGAGGGCGCACCTGGAGTGTAGGATAGTCTTGCAAGCCCGATCAGGGTAATAGAAGACAGCATAATGAGGTACTTGCCTGATCTTGGAGTATGGAGTAGCGGACCGTTGGGGTACGTAGCCGGAGTCAGTATTAGAGAGTGTAGAGTAGTCGTAGTGCCAAAGCCAGGGTCAGTGCAGGAGAGAGTAGAGTAGTCGTAGCCAAAGCCAAGGTCAGTGAAGGAGAGTATCAAAAGGTAAGTTCCAGGCAGGGTCAGGCAGTAAGGTTCAGGCAGACAGGCCCAGCATAGTGAGTTCAGTGTCACACAAACTGGAGTTATGCTTGGCAAAGACTGAGAGTTCTCAGAGCATATTTATAGGACCTCCCACCAATGGGAGGCGACCAGGAAGTAGGGCTGCAGTTCCGGATAGGCTGCTGGATCATGCAGGTGAGTCCTATTGCACAGCCAATAGTAACTGCATTAGAGTGTGCGCGCACCGCGCAACCCGCACAACACGTAGGTGACACGGTCGCGCGCCGTCACCGCGCGCCACGACACCCGTGCCAGGAGGGGGGTGGAGACCAGAGGCGGGACCCGCGGGAACAGAGGCGGAATGAGGAGCACGACCGTGCCGCGTAGCACCGATGTCAGGACAGGGGCGGGGCGGAGACCGCAGACCGACAGGGAGACCATGCACGTGCTGCGTGTCAAGACCGGAGGAACGAGAATGCGCCCTGCACCCAGAGACAGAAAAGACTGACGGGGACCGCGCAGGACCTGCGCGCCGTGCGTAAGTACCACTGCCAGGTTGTCACTCTTGAGTGCCATGAGGATCAAATGACCGAGTAAGGGTTAAAGGGGCAGCAGCACCAGCATGGCGAATCCTCACAGTAGCTCTATTCTAATTCCTTCTGAGATTGTTAATACCCAAAGCAACAGTGCACCTGTGAATGTGGGCAAGCCAGGGCCCTATAAGTGTGTCTAATGACAAGGGTGTGCAGTTTGGTTTTGCTGGATTATGAATCCCCCGGAAACACACATCATGTCCTTTTCTGTTGACTGAAGCAGTGTTCAGAAATACACAGATAGTAGACGTGGTTACATTACTCAGTAAAGCATAGTTTAAGTAGTAAGCAGGACAACTACTAGAATGCTGCTTAGGCTAGCAGCAGCAGCAACATCTAGTTTCTCATATCATGTGTGCACCCTATATGTAGGTCTTTATGAAAGAGCAGCCAGTCCCACCCTGTTTCTTTAAGTATTCAAAAATCATTAGTTTGGAGTTCTTTTAATATAGAGGGTGACCATGAGGGTGCTGCCCCTCTGTTTATACCATGGCATTGTGAGGAGAGCAGGGACTCGTCTGTTTACCTCTCAGTGGTTTAAGTAGATTTTTATTCTTACAGGTTCTCACCAAGGCATTTAAAACATCAGAGGTGGTGACTGGGGTGACTCTGGGTACTCTCCCCCACACCTTCACCCTCCCCTCTCTTTCTCCCATCGCTCTCTCCTCTCTCTTTACCCTCCCTTATAGTCTACCCTCATTCTTCCCCCTGCTCTCACACACACACACATACCTTGGGGTGAGGAGGCCAGCGGTGCTATGACTGTCCGCAGCTCACTTCTCCGGTCAGCCGGAAGCTCCGACAGGAGGAGGGATAGGATTGCCGTGACAGCTGGGATGCTGCTTCTGGGCAGCCAGGGAGCCACGGGTCACTGGTGCGTCTACAAGGGGTGCCACAGCTGGACTTTGGATAGTTGTTCCAGCTTTCCCCTGTCAGCTGCGGGATTCTTGAGGAGGTTCAAAATCACTGAGCTACAGTGATGTACTGCACCGACACACTTTATTCGAGCAAATACCCGGTAAGTACCTGGCAGATACCTGGAATGCGCCGCTCCTCACCTCTGACAAGCCCCGTTGCTTTTGCCTTCCCAGCCTGGGTTCATGCCTGGCTGACGGGCGGCTGATCTGTTAAATGATAATGATTAGGATTTAATAGGCTGCAATGCTTCGCGTGTCTACCAGATGGCATAAATTCATGAATTGTAATGCAGTATATATATATATACTGTGCAGTATTGCAGCCAGCGGGAATAAAATGCTTCAATCCCTGCCTGGAAAATAACCCAATGCACTCGGGCAGAAAACAGTCACAAACCTCAATACACCCGGGTATACCCGAATTCGTGGGACTAGCCGAGCTCGAATAAAGTGTGTCACCAGTGTAAACAGACTTACTGTTTTTGGGGCTGCGAGCACTTGCGGCTCCAGTGCGGTCCGATGGTTGAAGCCAAAAAAAAGTAAGAATTACCACTGCATAAGACCTTGCTTCTGAATGGGACCCCGTATTGTTACTCTTCTGCCCAAATCTAAAAAAAACTAACCTGTCTCTCTCTCCGTCTTTTCTCCCTGCCTCTTTGCCTCTCTGCCTCTCTCAATGTCTCACTAGCAGAAGCAAGTAACGTGGGTGCCCTAATATTGATATACCGGAGCTAGCTTCTGCTGGAAAGACATGGAGAGACTGGGAGAGTCAGGAAGAGAGATTGAGAGGATGGGAGAGAGACATAGAGAGAGGCAGATTAGTTTTCTTTAGTTAAAATCCTAAATAATTCATATTGGTACGCTTATTGTTTTACTGGTACTGCGTTCCGGAGCATACCAGCCCACTTTCATCACTGGTACCTCTTCACAGAGTGCACATGATCTGTAATCATGGGCCTACATGGAAAAGTAGTGATATAATAATTGTGCACTAACACAGTTCTGAGGAGGAATGGCTCAGTGGTATTCAATCCAGGAATTTGGAGGTTTATTAGTGAAGGTAACTGTGATTATGATCTACTGATGATAAAAATACTTGTTAATAATAGGGATGATGAAGATAATAATAATTATGAAGCTGTGGGGGCTGCTTCAGCAGAAGCGGATACTAGCAGTGGGCAGCACAGGCGTGGGTGAATGGGGTCCTTTGGCATTAGCCAAACAAATGGAACACATGTCTACTCCAACACAACAGCCAAACGAAGAAGCGGTGCACTGAGGTAAGTAGAGAACCACACGCAGCTCTAACAAAAAACGACTAATTTATTGAAAAAAAGGGAACAAACATCATGAAGCTAGGAAACTCTTACGCGTTTCATCCCGCAAGGGACTTTGTCAAAGGAGCCTTCTCTGCTCTAATGCGCCTCGAGCATGCTCAACTTGACTTAAGAAGGCGGAGCCCTGCGGAGTGAGCTCCCTACTCCCCCGCAGTGCCGCCCGCACCTGTCCTTACCTCCTCTGCTAGACGCAACCGTGCCGCGAGGTAAGGGGACAGAGGGGCACCAAGGGAACCCATTCCACAGACCTTAAAGAAGGATCTCTATTTCTATAAATTATACATCATATAGGTTTTGGTTTAAGAATCTACACTGGATATCAGAGGAGGTTTATTTTACTTCAGCAGAGAAGGAACTTGGCATACAGATGCAGCCACCAGTATTAGATCACTTGCCTTGGAAAATCTGGGGCAATCTCACTGTAAATACCTCAACATTTCTGTGAGATTCCTAATGGCCCATTGGATTAACACAGCGGGGGGTCCCTGTAGTCCCATTCAAACTGAAAGAGACTGCAGGGACCTCTGCTGTGTTAATCCGATGGGCCATTAGGAATGTCACAGAAATGTTGAGGCATTTACTGTGAGATGCCTTCGTTTTTACCCAGTCAAGTGATCGGATACTGGTGGTTGCATCTGTAAGATTAGATCTTAATGCCCAGTGCAGGACAATCTGTAATGTGGCATCATCTGGATCTATGTGTGAGGATTCACCGTTCTGCTGCTTCTGCCCCTTTTACCTTCTCTCGCCCATCTGATCCCCATGGCACTCAAGAGTGGCAACCTGGTGGTGGTACTTACGTGCGGCACGCGAGTCTTGCGCGGCCCCTTCTGTCTTTGGGCGTGGGGCGCATTCTCATTCCTCCGGTCTTGACGCGCGGTGTGTGCGCGTTGTGCAGTCTCCCCGTTGGTCTGTGGTCTCCGCCCCTCGTCCCATCCATGTCCTATCGTCAGTGCTACGCAGCGTGGGTCCCGCCTCTGGTTTCTGCCCCCGTGTTGGCACGGGTGTTATGCGTGCGATGACAGCGCGCGATCAAGCCACCTACGTGTTGCGTGCGGCACGCACGCACACTCTAATGCGGTCGCTATTGCCTGGCTAATAGGACGCACCTGCATGATTCAGCAGCCTATCCTGAACCGCTGTCTTACTTCCTGGTTGCCTCCCATTGGTGGAAGTTCCTTTAAATATGCTCTCAGAACTCTCAGTCATTGCCGAGCATAACTCCAGTTTGTGTGACACTGAACTCACTACCTTGTGCCTGTCTGCCTGAAACTTGCTGCCTGACCCTGCCTGGAACTTACCTTGTGATACTCTACTGCGCTAACCTTGGCTTTGGACGACTACTCTACTCTCTACTGCACTGACCCTTGAATTGGATCACGACGACGCTGCTCTCTCCTGCACTGACCCTGGCTATGGCTCTATAACTACTCAATGCTCTCAAATCCTGACTCCGGCTACATATCCCCACGATCCACTACTCTATACTCCAAGGCCCGGCAAGTACCTCATTTATGCTGTCTTCTATTACCCTGATCCGGCCTGCAAGACTATCCTACACTCTAGACGCTCCCTCACGGTTGTGGTCGGCGTTTTGAACCAATCCCTACCTCAGCACCACGGTCGCGCCTCGTTTGTGTTGAGCTACGCATTACAGTATGCTTGGCCAAACAAACTTCGACCTCGCTGAGGTAGGAAGAGTTCTGAGCACGCAAGCCAGCGCCCTTTCAAGTCTTGAAAATAAATGGGAGTCTAATAACCAAAGAAAAGTAGAATGATCCAGGGCAACTTCGGATTTCTTTAGAAAAATTTATTCAGCACAAAAAAACACTTTTTTTTTTCTAAAGAAATCCGAAGTTGCCCGGAATCATTCTACTTTTCTCAATACTGGATTTTTAGGCAGATATCCCTGAACCAGGAGCACCGGTCTTTGCAAGTATTTTGATTTATTTTTTGTGTTGTGCAGCTTCTCTTGTTATATTATAATCTAATGACCAAAACATGAGAACCCTCCGAAAGGACTTTAGGACCTTATCCCTCCAACTCTAAGGTCCACGCCCGCATTCCGTGTCATCGGTCACTAGTACTCCCCCATGCCTGCTTATCTGTCCGAACCACGACTTCCCACGCCCAATCGGTATGGGGGAAATCTTCACGAGTGTCGGGGCTTCCTTAACCAATGTTTCATTCAGTTTGAGATGAATTATTCCTGCTTTTCTTCTTCCTGTTCCAAGGTAGCCTACATAATTTCTCTCCTCGTTGATGATGCTTTTGCCTGGGCCTCTCCCATCTGGGAGCGAAGATCTGACCTCACCCAAATCATTGGAGCTTTTACCAAGGAGTTCAGCAGGGTTTTCGATACACCAGGTCGAAAGGTATCCGCAACTTCTGCTCTCTTCTTTATTTCTCAGGGTAACTGCTTTGTTGCTCGTTACACACTCGAGTTTAGGACTATTGCCGCAGAGACGGATTGGAATGGAGAATCTTTTTCTGCTGCCTTCTGGCAGGGATTGTCTGAGACTGTGAAAGATGAACTTGCGACTCATGATCGGCCTACCGACCTGGAGGATCTCATTGCGGTCTGCATCAAGGTGGACCATCGCCTCCAGGAGAGAAGGAGAGAGAGACTTCATCACACGGTTACCTCCAGGATTAACCCCAATAATGTCGGTCAGTTTGAATTTCCTGTCCCAGATTCCTCTGAACCTACTGCACCGACACACTTTATTCGAGCAAATACCCGGTATGTACCTGGCAGATACCTGGAATGCGCCGCTCCTCACCTCTGACAAGCCCCGTTGCATTTGCCTTCCCAGCCTGGGTTCATGCCTGGCTGATGGGCGGCTGATCTGTTAAATGATAATGATTAGGATTTAATAGGCTGCAATGCTTCACGTGTCTACCAGATGGCATAAATTCATGAATTGTAATGCAGTATATATATATGTACTGTGCAGTATTGCAGCCAACGGGAATAAAATGCTTCAATCCCTGCCGGAAAATAACTCAATGCACTCGGGCAGAAAACAGTCACAAACCTCAATACACCCGGGTATACCCGAATTCGTGGGACTAGCCGAGCTCGAATAAAGTGTGTCGCCAGTGTATGCAACTGAGAGTCACTTTGCTCTCACGCACTGAGAAGCAACGCCGCATAGATGCTGGACTTTGTTTGTATTGTGGGGGTCCTGGACATTTCGCTTTCTCTTGCCCCAACAACGTGGGAAATGCAAGGTTCCCATGAGGCCCAGGGGAGTCTCATTGGAAACGATCTCTCTTTCCCCTATAGTTACTTCTAATCACACAAAGATCCTTGTACCTATCTCCTTGTCAGGTAAGGGATTCTCTGTCTCCACCTTGGCCTTTCTTGATTCAGGTGCCGGGGGCAACTTTATTGATCAGAGTTTTGCAGAACACCACAAGATTCATTTAGTGGGCAAGAAGAACCCCATCGCCTTGGAGACCGTTGATGGTAGACCACTTCAGCCTGCATTCATTTCGTTGGAGACCCAGATTATTCAGTTAAGGTCTGTAAATAACCATGTGGAAGATATTTCTTTGAATGCCATTCACACTCCTATTGCAGTAATCTTGGGCTTACCCTGGTTACAAATTCATAATCCATGAATTGACTGGTTGAGCAAGTAACCTATTCAGTGGAGTCCATACTTCGTTCAGAACTGTCTTGAAGGCTCAAGTAGCGTCTGTGCAACCACCGTATCTGAAGAGAAAGAAAGGGTACAGCTACCGGAGGAATACATCGACTTCAAGGATGTCTTCGACAAAGTCAAGTCTGAAATACTTCATCCACATCGTCCCTACGATTGCCCCATCAAATTACTTCCAGGTACGACACCGCCCAGAGGGGCCTCTTATGCCTTGTCTGTGCCAGAGACTAAAGCCATGAAAGAATACATCACTGAGAATCTGCTGAGGGGCTTCTCTGCAAATCCACATCTCCCACTGGGGCCGAGTTTTTCTTAGTTAAGAAAAAGAATGGGACCTTGCGGCCATGCATTAATTATCGTGGACTCAACAAAATTACTATTAAAAATCGCTATCCTCTTCCTCTCATTTCCGAACTTTTCGATCGTCTTCAAGGAGCAAAAATCTTCTCCAAATTAGATCTACGAGGTTCGTATAACCTTATCAGAATCCGTCAAGGCGACGAATGGAAAACCGCCTTCAATACCCTGAATGGACACTACGAGTACTTGGTCATGCCTTTCGGTCTTTGTAATGCCCCAGCTGTGTTCCAAGAATTTGTCAATGAGATATTCAGAGATCTTCTCAATTCCTTTGTTATTGAATACTTGGACGATATTCTAATTTTTTCTAAGTCTCTTGAGGAACATGTAGGACACGTCAAACAAGTACTACGTCTTCTATGAGAGAACCATCTGTTTGCAAAACTTGAAAATTATCAATCTTCTACCATTTTCTTAGGATACATCATTTCGGACTCCGGACTCTGGCCGCACGATGGATCCTGCCAAGGTCAAAGCGGTTCTAGATTGGCCTCAACCACCACGCTCAAGGCTGTATAGCGCTTCCTTGGATTTTCCAATTATTATCGCAGGTTTATTCAGAATTTCTCTTCTTTAGTAGCTCCTCTGACGGCTCTTACTCAAAAAGGAGCAGATCCCTCGTCTTGGTCTTCCGCTGCAGTAAAATCTTTTGATCTCTTTAAGAAAGCGTTCGTATCAACCCCAGTTCTGGTGCATCCTGATTCTAAGCTCCCCTTTACCCTTGAGGTGGATGCGTCTGATGTCGGTGTAGGCAATGTTTTGTCCCAGAGAAAAAACCCTCAGGCCAGGTTGCATCCTTGTGCTTTTTTCCCCAAAAATATTCCACAGCTGAACGTAACTATGATATTGGGAATCGTGAAGTTTAGGCCATGAAACTTGCTTTAGAAGAATGGAGACACCTTCTAGAAGGAACAGAGATGCCTGTAACAATTCTTGCAGATCACAAGAATTTGTTGTATATCGAAGGAGCTCGCCGTCTGGGAGCCCGCCAAGCCAGATGGACACTATTCTTTTCAAGGTTCAAAGATATGAGAAGTTGCCACGCAGCTGGGGAGCGAAGCACGTAGTCACGTGAACGCGCTGCGTGCTGGAAAATGCGCACGCTCTCAGACACCACACGGGGGTGTGAGAAATGCCACTAGTGAGGAGCAAGGGGGGATAGAGTCCAGAGCACAAGGTCACAATAGCGGAGTGCATCCTGGAGGACGTCCAGCCTCCTTAAAGGCATAGTGCCAGTAACTAAAGAGTGCAGCAAAACTAAATACAAAGTAAGGGTTCTTTAGTTGAATGCTTTGGCCAAAGTATTGTAAGCCACGTCAAGATAAACCCTATTCAGCAGGTCCTACACTACCCGAACGGTAAACTAACCTCAGTAGTAGAATGAGTGACTGCCCCAGTCTTCCGGAATCCAAAGGAGATGAGTAAGGGTCCCAAGGACGTCAAGGCAGGAACAGCATGTGATGGTATTACTTGCAGGACCCAGAGCAGGTTGCAACTGACTTATTTAAAGGGCAGCGGCAGCTGATAGCAATGAGAGTCAGAGTAAGGCTACTTCCTGTCAGGAGGAAGAGGGCAGGATTTGCCAGAAAGCAAGATGGCGTCACTTGCTTCAGTATGCTTGAGTCACTTCCTGAGAGGACAAGGCAGGAGGTGGGACGGAGGCGCAGCCTCTGCGGAAGCAGTAAAAGGTAAAGGACACAACCAAACACGCCATCACGTGTACGCGCCGCACGTGAGAGAGACATGACGGCGGGCGGGGCCGAGCTCCGTGGGACACGCAGAGGACCCGCGGGTGCATGCCCACTCTATAAGGAGAGCTGGTATCTGAGATGCGGCAGGCAAGGAGGGAACACGCCGCAGGGGACGTGTTCCCCGATTCCTTACATTACCCCCCTCTTCAGGATCGAACTCCGAGCAATCCATACTAGATTTGGGGGAAACAGTCTATAGAAAGTTCTTACCAAAGTGACAAGCACAGCTGGGTCTCGGCAGATTCCAAGGAGCGGTAGCAGAGAGTCCAGGCTGCAGTACAGGAACAGGAACAGGAGATCCAGCGCTTCAGCACAGAACAGCTCTCCCTAGCCGGGTGCAGCTGTAAATAGCAGAGGTTACTGTAAGGAGGGAACAGGAACAAGGGATCCAGTGCTTCAGCACAAACCAGCTCTCCCTATCCGGGTGCAGCTGTGAGTAGCAGAGGTTACTGGATGGAGGGAACAGGAACAAGGGATCCAGTGCTTCAGCACAGACCAGCTCTCCCTAGCCGGGTGCAGCTGTGAGCAGCAGAGGCTACTGGAAGGAGGGAACAGGAACAGACTTTAAAAACAGCACGACCTGGGAAATCGCGGACATAGCACTCCATGGTCTGGAACTCGAGTGCTCCCTCCTGAAGTAGGAGGAGAAACAATACTGGACTGTAGGAGGAAAGGAATATAAGTCTCCAAAACGGTGAAGGCGTCCACCTCGGGGGATCCCGTTGTTTGAGCTGAGCATAATGTAAAGCTTGAGTTCCCACACACAAGCCAAGAAAGGAGGAGGACCCGAAAGCGAAGTGGGCAAGCCGCGGGAGACAGAGATAGGAGAAGTTGCCGCACAGCTGGGGAGCGATGCACGTAGTCACGTGAACGCGGCAGGCAAGGAGGGAACACGCCGCAGGGGACGTGTTCCCCGATTCCTTAAACTCCGGCTATGTACCCCAACAATCCGCTACTCTATACTCCAAGACCCGGCAAGTACCTCAATTACACTGTCTTCTATTACCCTGATCCTGCCTGCAAGACTATCCTACCCTCTAGACGCGCCCTCGCGGTTGTGTTCTGCGTTTTGTACCAATCCCTACCTCAGCCCCGTGGTCACGCCTCGTTAGTGGTGAGCTACGCATTACACTATGTAAGGTGCCGGAGTCTTTTTAACTTATCAGACACCGGAAATGTGTTTTGTACCAGGAAGGTATGGCAATCAGCAACAGCCTCAGACCAATCTGCATCTACTATCAAGTTGCCATCTGATCCCGATTAAGCAAAAGTGTCAAGTTTAATGTACCAAGAACCTATGTTCCCAATGCAGTGAACTTTGTTATTCGAGAATTTAAGCAATAGGTTTAAAGCTGGATTATTTTCGCTGCTTCTATCAATAAACTTCCTTTAACTCTTTCACCCCTAAATTTGGCATCTTTCATGAAGTAGCTTAATGTAATAGCTAAAGTCCCAAATCAAATATAGCAGTAATAATTTAAGGGAAATCAATACTCTTTGGTGCACTTGGGGCTAAATGGTACATTCAACAATCTCAGGTCAAAGAGATCAATTAAATAGACTCTTGTATTCTAATTAATGCACCTTGTTCCTTGAAAGATATAATCCCTGGAATAAACCACTGCGTACCTGGTTGGAGCTATAAAAACAAAATATATATTCTCATGTATATTATGCAAGTCAACTGCAGTCATTTGTATTGCGGAAATAAAAAGCATATTCTCAATAATAATGATAATACCTTTCTATATGTTGTATTCCACAATACTCTTGTGTTCTGCAGACAAACTTTGATATTATGTTAAAAAAATACTCATTTATAATAATACTTTTGAATATGTTCAAAGTTTAAATACTTTGGGGGCTATGCACTAAGCTGTGATAAGTCGTTTTAAGAGCGCAAAGTGCTCTTAGAACGTGATGTTCCACTGAGCGCGATTCACAGAGCCGCGCTAACAGGCACTTTGCGCTCTAAAACTGACTTTTTTCAGGAAATTTTTCAGTCCAACTTTGCTTGTACGATCAGCTGTTTGAGCTGAATCCTGCCCTTCTGCGGGATTCACTAACGTACTTGAAAGTTGCGCTAAACAAAGCTCACCAGCTAAAGGCAGGTGATAAAAAAAGCTGGACTTTGAAAAATTTCTTTGTTTACATTTTTGCAGGCGCAACACCCATACAACAGGCCGGCGGGAGTGTCCCCGGCTGACCCTGTGGTGGTCCCCCGGCTGATCAAGCTGACCCGGCTGACTGGCTTCATTACCATAGCAGATAGCCGCTACGGTAAGGAATTATTGTTTATTGATATGTGTGTTTTGAAAGTAATGTAGATGTGCAGGGGGTCTCCAGAGCTGAACCGCATTGGTTTCAGCCTCGGGGACCCCCTACTTCAGGAGATACAGGCCCCGTTATGGGGTGCTGGTATCCCCTGCAAAATTTAAATGTCCCGGTCACGTGACGTGGAAGCTTTAAAAGTGCAGGGGATACCGGCACCCCATAACGGGGCCTGTATCTTCTGAAGTAGGGGGTCCCCGAGGCTGAAACCAATGCGGTTCAGCTCCGGAGACCCCCTGCTCATGTACACTATTATTATAATGTATTTATTTTGTGTACGATCGCCTGTAACAGCCTTGCATGGAGATGCAGAATCTCCATGCAAATGTTACAGGTGGCTTATTTTTTCTATCAGCTATCATACGTGAAGTTTCAGTGCGCTAGCAGAGGGAAAAAACATTGCACGCACGATAAGACAGTTTTGGTTACGTCTGATAGAAAATGGGCTGAGGGAATTAGTGAATCGCGCCGCCGGCTTCATTTTTTATCGGACGTGATCATTTTTTTCAGGCCAGCGCGAAAGCTTGGAGCTTAGTGCATAGCCCCCTTAATGTGATGAAATAGAAGTGTTTTTGAAACCATTGTACAATGGTCAATAGTTTGTGGAATAAAGTTAGAGCACAACTTCTAGGAGACATACAGATGCAGCGGCCGTTATTTGAACATTTACCTGGGTAAATGTTGCGTTATGCCGCGTATAGGTTGAGATATTTTCACTAGTTTTGCCGGTGAAGACTAATGGCCCATTGGATTAACAAAGCAGGGGTCCCTGCAGTGTGAGTCCTACCGGGATCTGCCTTTCTGTAATAGATGTGCAGTAAGAGATAGGATGAATCAGTCACTCTAACTGCGCGCCTCACACAGGCGATCGCGGGGACTTAATTTAATTTTAAACATTACAGTAATGTTGCAGGGGGTCTCCAGAGCTGAACCATATTGATTTCAGGTCCATAGACCCCCTACGTCTCGAGATACAGGCCCCGTTATGAGGTGCCGGTATGTCCTATGCATGGAAATGTCTCCGTCACGTGATCGGGATCATCACAGACCCATGCTGGGTTAATCCGATGGGCCATTATAGTCTGCCCCGGCAAAACTAGTGAGGATAACGGACATATCACGAGAATTCATTTCGAGATTTGTTCGAATAATGGCCGCTGCATCTGTATGTGGAATGGAAACACAAAAGAATATATACAAATACACAAAGTAAATAAGAAAAAGGTGGATGTATTACACTGACAAATGGGAAGTGCAAATCAGGCTCATCAATGAGGTAGTAATCTTCCTGATTTTCTTAGAATAGAATGGAAAATACAGGAACATAGTTTAATTCCACAGAGAAATCTTTATACTGCATAAACATAAACAAATACACTCACATACATCCATTTAAAAAGGCATTGTGGCCCAAGGGCTACAGTTGTCCATCTCTCTCCTCCACCACCGTCCTCATCCTTGTATGATGTCACTGCCAAATGATTGGTACTGGAGCAGTGTAAGGAAGAAAGCAGTGGACATCCAGCCATCTCTGTTCTGGCCAGTGTTTCCAATCTGTATGCTGGTCTAGCACAGGAACTACTGCACCGACACACTTTATTCGAGCAAATACCCGGTATGTACCTGGCAGATACCTGGAATGCGCCGCTCCTCACCTCTGACAAGCCCCGTTGCATTTGCCTTCCCAGCCTGGGTTCATGCCTGGCTGACGGGCGGCTGATCTGTTAAATGATAATGATTAGGATTTAATAGGCTGCAATGCTTCGCGTGTCTACCAGATGGCATAAATTCATGAATTGTAATGCAGTATATATATATGTACTGTGCAGTATTGCAGCCAGCGGGAATAACATGCTTCAATCCCTGCCGGAAAATAACTCAATGCACTCGGGCAGAAAACAGTCACAAACCTCAATACACCCGGGTATACCCGAATTCGTGGGACTAGCCGAGCTCGAATAAAGTGTGTCGCCAGTGTAATGCAGCAAATTGGGCAAGAAGGGAGTTCAAGGTGGCAAACAGGGGTTGAGGGAAGAGGACATAGTTTGTATGAGTAAAGAAAATAGAAGAGTGTTACCTAGCTTACTATAATTTTCTATTCCTGGAGAGTCCATCCATGGTAGTGCTCACCAATGGATTAAGTTCCCCCCTCCAGGTGAGATAGGACAGAAATCTCTACCTGTGGGAGGACCATAAATAGCCCTCATTTTATCCCCAGGAAGTTTCAGTACAAAAGCTGAAATATATAACTAGAAACATTACTATCATTTTAAACATAATAACTCTTGGGAGGGAATTCGTGAGCACTGCCATGGATGAACTCTCCAGGAAAAGAAAATGACGGTAAGAAAGGAATTTTTTTCTATTTTCTTGGCTGTCCCCATGCCAGTAGTCACCAATTGGACTTGTCAAAGCAGTACCGAAATAAAATGAGGGGATCCTAGAATAAAACACCTAACACCTCACATAAATATAATCTTTTATTTAAGTGGTGACAATTGTCTGCAGGACCTTCCTGCCAAAGCATGTGTCTTCTGAGGCATGCACATCAAAAGAATAGTACAGTAGGCTGGAACTGTGAATGTAGAGACGCTGCAGCCAGTACACAGAGCGTTAATCTCCTCAGAGAAAGAAAGCACAGCTGAAGACTGATTAAACAGGGGCTGAACTCATCAGTGAAACAAGTGCTTTAAAAAGCCGGAAGTGGCTCACACAAGGTGAGCTTGTTTATCCCCAGGACGCTGGAGAGACTTCTCCCGGCTAGGAAGCCCTAGCTGTTGCTCTGGTCCCCCAGTCCTGCGAGGAGCTTTGCTGCTGGGACCCCAACCCAGGATAAAGATAAAGATTGCTGCGAGCTGGACACAGGCTGCTCCCCGGAACCGGTGTTCCTGTTTGCTATTGGAGCTGCATTACAGATAAGACTTTTTTATGATACTTATTTGTTATACGTTGTAGAGCACATGTTTTGGGCATAACCAGATTAGCTGGCTGCCCTGTTAGTAAGGGTTCAAGAAGTAAGTTAGTTTCCCTAACGGGAATAGGCTTTATTTTCTAGAAAGTAGTTTCTTAAAGGGACAGTGCACCCGTACTTTATTTTGGTTGTGGCTAATAAACCACTACAGGTTAAAGTTTCCCATCATGTCTAGCGTCTTACTGACCCCGCCGCGAGGCCTTCTTGCCACAATATACATATATATATATATATATATATATAAATATACAGTATATATATACAGTATATATTTATATATATATACAGTATATATATATATATATATATATATATATATATATATATATTGTGACAGAAACCAGGGGATGGTAATAAATTCCATATATAGGGCTCCCAGGATACTGAACAGTTTCTATCCTGTCTGGCCTGGGAGTGCAGCCTTATAATACATGCACTCCATCCCACAGTTTGGCAAGCGCTGGAACTGAGGGATGAGAGATCCAGACCAGAGTTTGTCTGGCTGCCTGATTTCTGTCACCTGTCATGCTAATTAGAAATCAGGTATGTAAGACTGATTTCCTGGTTGCTCTTGTCTCTTCTCCAGAGCCTGGAAGGCTGCTGAACACAGTGGGGAGAAGCCTCTTCCCCACACAGGTTCAATCGTTCTGTTCATTTGGCTAAGTCTGCAAAAGTGCCTTGTTTTGTTGTTGGAAAGTGGAAAAGCCACTTCCACCCTGAGTTAGGGAAATCTAAGTTAAGTTATCGCTCAGGTGAGCAGCTTTTGTTTTGATGTGTTTTGTTGTATGCACTGTGGCAGTCTCAGTGCCTGGGACTGAATAAACCAGGCCCAGCCTGTTTAAAGGAACAGTACGTGACGCCTCCTCATTTTAACCTACCCTAAAAGACCGTGTTCTAACCGTCCCGGACAAGCGGCGGAGCCCCGGAGTAAGCTGTTTGTCACATATGGTGTAAGAATGCGGGCAGAACACTAAAAGGTCTGGGGGTTAAAGAACTTTAAAGAAAAAAAAAAAAAAAAAAAAAAGTTTTTTTTTTCTCTCTCTCCAAACAAGATGGAAGACGTGGTGAGTGCGCTGGTACGCAATGTCGCTGTCCAGAAAGACGCGAATGAAGCTCAGCAACAGGCGAGTGAAACCCAGCGACAGCTGTTAATAGCCCAGCAAGAGACTAATGCAAACCAGCAAGAGACAAACCGCTTGCTGAGAGAGGAGCAACAGCGGTTCGCTCAGGGCTTACAGCAGGAACTCGAGATCCTGAGGGGGACTATCAGTAACCTTCCACTGGCAGCGGCAGCCCCAGTTCCGAAAATGACCAGGGCAAGCCACTACCTTCAGAAGATGGGACCCTCGGATGATGTGGAAGCCTATCTTCTCACGTTTGAACGCACGGCACAGAGAGAGGGATGGCCAGAAGCTGAGTGGGCTGGTCTAATCGCACCCTTCCTAAGCGGCGAACCCCAGAAGGCTTACTTTGATCTAGAGCCAGCCGAAGCTAACGTCTATGCAAAATTGAAGTTCGAGATCCTCGCCCGCCTCGGCGTAACCACGGCTGTTCGCGCCCAAAGGTTTCACGCATGGTCCTTCACGATGGATAAAGCAACCCGAAGCCAGATGTATGACCTCATCCACCTTGCCCGGAAGTGGCTACAACCCGAGATCAACTCAGCAAGCCACATCGTGGAACGGTTGGTCATGGACCAGTTCTTGAGGAAACTTCCCTCTGCCTTACGCCGTTGGGTCAGTCGGAGTGACCCCCACAATGCGGATGAGCTTGTGGCCCTCGTAGAAAGGTACAATGCAGCAGAAGAGCACCCGCAACCCACAGTCGTGGAGCAACCCCACTATCCGAGGTTCCAGGACTCTTCCAGAGACGGTAAAAGGGTACCGGGGTTAAGGGGAGATGAAGAGCGGCGACCACCTTCACGCAGCACCAGCAACAGTGGTTCACACACTAAGGGCAATAGCCAACATGGGGAGCCGGGAAAAGGCTCTAAGTGGGACACAGACTATGTACCTAAATGTGTAAATTGTCATGAGAGGGGCCACACAGCAAAAATCTGCCCACTAAATGATGAGCCCATGCAATGCAACAGCGTGGAACCTTATTCGCTGTTGTCCCAATGTATGCGCCCTAGCCCAGAGGACCCCTTGAATAACCATCTTTGGGCATTTGTAAAGGTTAATGGTAAGAGGGTTCGGGCACTTCTGGACTCTGGGAGCATGGTCACACTAGTGTCCGAATACCTCTTGCCCATTAAGAAGAAACAGGGAAACAGTTCACAAAGAATGGCAATTTGTTGTATACATGGGGATAATCATGAATATTCCACTGTTGATGTTTTTTTTGAAACAGAGTTTGGTTCTTTAGATTTCAAGGTGGGTATTGTACCCAAACTGGCACATAATGTGTTAATAGGGACCGACTTTCCCCATTTTCTAAAAATGTGGTCCCCCGCTCAGAATAGCGCCCAGAGTTCAATAGCGGACCATAACGAAGTATTAGAAGAAATAAATCCTTTCCCGTTTTCAGAAATGGAGGTTGACGAGGGCCCAAATAAGAAGGGGGAAAAGGAGGAGTGCTGTAAAATTCCCTTCCCCATCACTACTTTGGTAGGGAATACCCCAAATCAAGATGTTGATCAGACACTTACCACCCCAGAACCGGATAAGACCCTCGCTGACCTAGAGGTCAGTCCTGGGAGTTTTAAGAAGGCCCAGTGGGAGGACCCCACGTTAGCGGTAGCAAGGGGAAATATACGGGACCTGAATAGTACTCCTGGCCAACCAGATAGGTCACTTGCTTACCCCTACTTCGAGGTAGAGAACGACCTAGTATATCGGGTTGATAAAAGGAAATCAGTTACAACTAAACAATTGTTGGTACCACGGACATTCCGTAACGTAGTATTACACCTCGCACATAGTCATCCATTGGGGGGACACCTAGGGGTGGAAAAGACAAAGGAAAAGGTTCTCCGAAGCTTCTATTGGCCTGGGGTTCTGGCAGAAATTACGAATTATTGTTCCTCATGCCCAGCATGTCAGATCACCGCCCCATTCAGGGCGTACCGCAGCCCATTGGTACCCCTTCCCATAATAGAGGTACCATTTGATCGGATTGCTATGGATCTAGTAGGACCCCTAATAAAGTCTGCTAGGGGACATCAGCATATATTGGTAATATTAGATTATGCTACCCGATATCCGGAGGCAGTTCCCCTACGTAGCACCTCTGCCAAAAACATAGCAAAAGAGTTGGTAGTTCTGTTTTCCCGGGTTGGAATTCCTAAAGAGATTCTATCTGACCAGGGAACACCATTTATGTCCCAAGTAACAAAAGAGTTATGTAAACTCCTAAAAATCAAGCATCTCAGAACCTCAGTCTATCATCCACAAACAGATGGTTTAGTGGAAAGGTTCAATAAAACCTTAAAGAGCATGTTACGGCGGGCGGTCGATAAAGATGGGAAAAACTGGGATTGTTTGTTACCGTACCTGTTATTTGCCATTAGGGAAGTTCCCCAATCATCCACAGGCTTCTCCCCGTTTGAACTATTGTATGGCCGACACCCAAGGGGCTTACTGGATATAGCCAAAGAGACTTGGGAACACGAGGTTACCCCTTACAGAAGTGTAATAGAGCATGTTGCCCAGATGCAGGACCGCATTGCTGCAGTCCTACCCATAGTGAGGGAACACATGGAGAAAGCTCAAGAAGCACAGAGGAATACGTATAATAAGGGTGCTAGGGTCAGAATTTTTTTTCCAGGTGATTGGGTACTAGTTCTGGTTCCCACCGTGGAAAGTAAATTCCTTGCTAAATGGCATGGGCCATATGAGGTCTTGGAAAGAGTGGGAGAAGTAAATTATAAGGTAAGACAGCCAGGTAGGAGGAAACCTGAGCAAATTTACCATATAAACCTACTCAAGCCCTGGAAAGATAGAGAAGTCTTGTCAACCCTAGTAACCCCAGGTCCGTCAGAGAGTCAAGAAACTGACCCAGAGGTTAGCTTAGCTGAAACCCTGTCCGTTCATCAGAAACAAGAGGTTCAGAATTTAGTGAGAAGAAACAAAGAAAGCTTCTCTACACAGCCAGGTAGAACTAGCGTAATTGAACATGACCTAGTCTCTGAACCGGGGGTCCGAGTTAACCTTAAACCGTACCGAATCCCAGAGGCCAAAAGAGAGGCTATAAGTTTAGAGGTTAAAAAAATGCTAAAACTAGGCGTAATTGAAGAATCCCAAAGTGGGTGGAACAGCCCTATAGTCTTAGTCCCAAAGCCAGATGGTACAACAAGGTTTTGTAATGACTACCGGAAACTAAACGCGGTGTCAAAATTTGATACTTATCCTATGCCCAGGGTAGATGAACTTGTAGAGAGACTGGGCAAAGCCCGATATCTCACAACCCTAGACCTAACAAAAGGGTACTGGCAGGTTCCCCTCACAGAAAGGGCAAAAGAAAAGACAGCCTTCTCAACCCCAGATGGCCTCTTTCAGTATAGGGTGCTGCCTTTTGGCTTACATGGAGCTCCCGCCACATTCCAAAGAATGATGGATAAAATTTTAAAACCACATGCTCGGTATGCTGCTGCCTACCTGGATGATGTGGTAATCCATAGTGAAGATTGGCAATCCCACCTTCCAAAGGTCCAAGCTGTGCTCGACGCAGTTCGGTCTGCTGGACTAACTGCTAACCCCGCTAAATGCACCATTGGTCTGGAGGAGGCCAAGTATCTGGGGTATTCTATTGGCAGAGGTTTACTCAAACCCCAAACACTCAAAGTGGAGGCGATTCAAGGTTGGCCAAGGCCAGTTACAAAAAACAAGTAAGGACCTTTTTGGGGTTAATTGGGTACTATAGAAGGTTTATTCCCAATTTTGCAACTACTGCTGCGGCACAGTTTATTCGAGCATTTGCCCGTTCTGTGCCGCAGCAGTAGCCTGGCGCGCGCCCGAGTGTGACGGGCGCGCGCCGAAGCAGCGGAAGAGCGCCCTCCGATCGGGGCGCTCTCCCTACCGCTGCCGGGTCCGCCGGGTCCCCCGGAACCCCCTGCCGCTGTCCCGCGATCGCGGGACACCAGGGCTCCCTCGGGGAGCCCTGGACGCGCTTGCAGGGGGCGCAGGCTCCCGAAGACGCGTGACCGCGCGTCTATGACGCGCGGCACGCCGAGAGGCGGCCACTAGCAAGCCGGGAAATCTCCCGGCTTGCGGATCTGGCCGCACTGCGATAAAGTGTGTCGCCAGTGTAAGGCAACCCCACTAACAGACCTCACAAAAGCAAGAGGACCGCTTATGGTAAAGTGGTCCCCCGAAACCGAACAGGCCTTTAGAAGCCTGAAAGAAGCTCTCTGTGCCCAAACAGTGTTGGTTACACCTGACTTCTCCAAAGAGTTCGTAGTCCAAACCGACGCATCTGAGGTAGGGCTGGGGGCGGTACTCTCCCAGGAGTCTCAAGGTGAGGAACACCCCATCCTTTATTTAAGTAGGAAACTAAATCCCCAGGAGAAGAATTACTCCATAGTAGAGAAAGAGTGTCTCGCAATAAAGTGGGCTGTAGAGACGCTCAAATACTACCTGTTGGGGAGAAAATTCCGGTTGGTCACAGATCATGCACCCCTTACCTGGATGTGTCAAAACAGGGAGAAGAATGCTAGAGTGACCAGGTGGTTCCTAAGCCTACAACCCTTTAAATTTTCTGTGGAACACAGGTCAGGGCACAAACATGGCAATGCTGACGGGTTGTCAAGGATGCACTCCCTAATATCCATGGTCGCTCATCCCTCGGGGTCTGAGCTGGGGGGGAGGATATGTGACAGAAACCAGGGGATGGTAATAAATTCCATATATAGGGCTCCCAGGATACTGAACAGTTTCTATCCTGTCTGGCCTGGGAGTGCAGCCTTATAATACATGCACTCCATCCCACAGTTTGGCAAGCGCTGGAACTGAGGGATGAGAGATCCAGACCAGAGTTTGTCTGGCTGCCTGATTTCTGTCACCTGTCATGCTAATTAGAAATCAGGTATGTAAGACTGATTTCCTGGTTGCTCTTGTCTCTTCTCCAGAGCCTGGAAGGCTGCTGAACACAGTGGGGAGAAGCCTCTTCCCCACACAGGTTCAATCGTTCTGTTCATTTGGCTAAGTCTGCAAAAGTACCTTGTTTTGTTGTTGGAAAGTGGAAAAGCCACTTCCACCCTGAGTTAGGGAAATCTAAGTTAAGTTATCGCTCAGGTGAGCAGCTTTTGTTTTGATGTGTTTTGTTGTATGCACTGTGGCAGTCTCAGTGCCTGGGACTGAATAAACCAGGCCCAGCCTGTTTAAAGGAACAGTACGTGACGCCTCCTCATTTTAACCTACCCTAAAAGACCGTGTTCTAACCGTCCCGGACAAGCGGCGGAGCCCCGGAGTAAGCTGTTTGTCACAATATATATATAATTATTATCCCCTGTGATCAATGTGTATGTATATTCTTTATGTATATCGAATTGTTATATGATTAACTATTTATTTTCACTTTTAATCATGTCGGATTTGTTAAAGGTAATTTATTTCCTTATCATAATGTATGAAATATGACAGCCAGTGATGGATTTGTTTTTGTAACAGTTTTTATAGTTGGTTTGATAAGGATTTATTTCACTCTTTCTAGTCAGTATCTGTAGTATAAGAAGTTAATAACCTAATAATAATAATAATAGCATGTTCTTGTATAGCACTGCTAGTTGTACGCAGCACTTTACAGAGACATTTTGCAAGCACAGGTCCCTGCCCCGTGGAGCTTACAATCTATTTTTTGGCGCCTGAGGCACAGGGAGATAAAGTGACTTGCCCAAGGTCACACGGAGCCGACACCAGGAATTGAACCTGCTTCAAACTCTCAGTGCCAGTCAGTGTCTTTACTCACTGAGCCACTCCTTCTCCTAATGAATACACCTGTGGCAGAATTTGGTTGCTATGCAACCGTTACTATATATTGTATAGGAGTGCCTTATGAAATTGAGAGCCTTTGAGAAAGTCTCAGTACGAGGCGAAACGCATCAGGACGGAACAGGCATTGTCACTAAGTAATCTCTGAGGGACGGGAACCTGGCCAGACCACGTCCCTGCTGCAACTGGCTGGCGGTGTGAGAAGCTTATCGAGCTCAGACTGGAGGGACTCAGGAGACGGAAAGTCCCCTATGTATCTTCGGCATTTCAGTATATACGTCTGTGAGTGGGCAGCTGATTGCACTATCTGCACTACGAGCTTTTACGTGGAGGTTCCGTTTGGAGCATACATCCCAGCAGGCGGTGACTATATATTCACAATATGCTCTTTCAATTGATATGTTTGTGAGTGAGCTTTTTTCCCCCCCTCTCCCTTTTTTGTAATAAATGTGCATACAGTTTCACACTATGGGCCGTGCACTTTTCTTGTTTTTGATGTATATACTGCTGCGGCCAAGTTTATTCGAGCATTTGCCCGTTCTTGGCCGCAGCAGTAGCCTGGCGCGCGCCCGAGTGTGACGGGCGCACGCCGAAGCAACAGAAGAGCGCCCTCCGATCGGGGCGCTCTCCCTACCGCTACCGGGTCCGCCGGGTCCCCCGGAACCCCCTGCCGCCGTCCCGCAGATCGCGGGACACCAGGGCTCCCTCGGGGAGCCCTGGACGCGCGTGCAGGGGGCGCAGGCTCCCGAAGACGCGTGACCGCGCGTCTATGACGCGCGGCACGCCGAGGGGCAGCCACAAGCAAGCTGGGAAATATCCCGGCTTGGGGTACCGGCCACACTTTAATAAAGTGTGTCGGTAGTGTATGTATATGAACATAGTTTGCGGCACACACAGCCAGAATAGCTGCCTGGGTGCACCTAAAACTGAATTGGATAGTCCAAACGTAGAAAACATTCTACATTCATAGTTCTTGAAACAAATGCAAAATAGTAATTTATTTAATCAACGTTTCAGCTTATACAGCTTTCTTAAAAAAACACCTAACTTTGCAGCACTTGTGCAATTTTAAATCCTTCCCTCTTTTAATCATGAATGATGTCACTGCGACTTTTCTCACAAGAGTTCCTGCTACTTGGTGTGCCCATATTATAGAGCATTACTAGAGGACTCAATTGCATGCATCTCTCATCTTGCTGTCTGGAGCTGCGAGCCTCAGTGGCTATTTGTAGCATGGCCTCCTGCGGACCCCGGAACACGCAACTCCTTGTAGTGTGGACGTCCGTGCTTCAGCAGGAGTATACTCAAGGGGTTAGATCCAAGCGTTAATGAGGTCACCAAGTAAAATTGTATAGATAAAGAAGAAGAGATGACCCAGAACAAGGTCCTGAAGTTGGCCAAAGACACAGTGAAGGAGTGGTTAGAAAGGTAAGAGGAACACCCGAAAAGTGCTTTGTCCGTACACCATATGATTGCAGAATGTTACGAAAGGGGAAATGATCTACAGTATCAAAAGCAACAGTGACCTTGTGATATATATATATATTTCATAAAGGGATGCATAGAAAATTATATGACCTGTCTCTACTATTCACCAGTCAATCAGTTCCAGTTATTTATTAATACAAATGGCATAAATAGTGACATGGGAAGCAAAAAAAAATCTAGATTGCACAACAGCAAATAAAAATTGCAACAAATGCACATTTTCCCCATAACCTAACACCAAAACTAAAAAACAAAATCTATTGATGCGTTTTGGTAAAACCATCCAAAACCAAAACAAAAAAGATAGTGTCAAGTGCACATTTCTAATTATATCTATCATTCATGATGACAATATGACTTACTAATACATTTGTAACATGTATCAAGGGCCGGTGCAATCACTAGGTGACTTAGGCAGTTGCCTAGGGTGGCACGTTTTGGGGGCAGCAGAGGCAGCATGACTTGTGAGAGGCTGGGAGGAGAGCAGGCTGCTTAGGCTGTGATTATACCAAAAAACACAGGCGGTGTCGTTTAGCCGCACGGCGCAAACACAAATGGCAGAAATCCTATTTAGGTTTACATACCATTAGCAATGTGTGTGTCGCTTTGAGCTGCAGGGCGGCAGACTCATGAAGAGACTTTTACATTTGTTTCTGGCATGCGACGGCTGCGTCACATGAGCGGTTCAGCCAATGAGAGCGAACCGCTCATGGCCATGCCTCCATCAGACATCCTTGTCTCCTCTCCGGTCTACTCTCACTGCCTCCTCTTCTTGATCAAGATGCTGCTCGGTGGCAGCGTGAGAGTGAAGTAACCGGATTGCGCTGCCGCTCAGTGGCATCTGGTTTAATCGTAGCCTTACCTCTGCTGTGCTCCAGTGTTGCAGGATATTGTAAGGCCTGTCCTGCTGTCGCAGACACTACTATGCAGGTGGAAGAGGGGGGATCAAAATGGAGGGGGAGTGTAAAAATGGAGTGAGGGTGTAAAAACAGAGGGGTGGAGTAAAAACCGAGGGGGAAGTGGGGGTGTAAAACCAAAGGGGGTTGTAAAAATGGAGAGGGAGGATTTTAAAAGTGAAGGTGGGGCAGTGGTGTAAAAATGGAGGGGGAGGGGGTGGTGTAAAAATTGGGGGATTGGTGTCAAAACAGAAGGGGGTGGGTTAAAACAGAGCGGTGTGCAAAACAGAAGGGTGAGTGTTAAAATGGAGGGGGCTGTTGAAATCAAGGGGTGCAAAAACAGAGGGGCAGGATGGGTGTAAAAACAGATGGGGGGTTTAAAATTTGGGGGGGGGGTTGAAATGGAGGGGATGGGGAGGTATTAAAATGGAGGGGGGAGTGTAAAGATGGAGGAGGTGTAAAAAAAACCTTAAGAGGGGAGAGAGGTAGGGGGAGGGAGGTGTGGGTGCGAGAGAGGTGTGGGGGGAGAAAGATATGGGGGGAGAGAGAGAGGTGTGGGAGAGGAGAAAGAGAAGTGTGGGGGTGAGGGGTGGGTGGAGAGAAAGACGGGGAGAGAGAGAATAGTGGGGGAGAGAGAATGGTGGGGGAGAGATAGACAGGTGCTGGGAGAGAGGGAAGGGTGTGCGTAGAGAGAAAGAAGGGTGGGGGATTGAGAGAGAAAGGTGGAGGGGAGAGAAGGGTGGGGAAAAGAAAGGGGTTGGGGAGAGAGAAGGTTGAGGGAGAGAGAGAGATAAGGGTGGGGAAGATAGAGTGGTGGGGGGAGAGAAAGAAGGGAAAGGAGTGGGGGTAGAGATAAAGAGAGATAGATGGGGAGAGAGGGTGTAGGGAGAGAGGGGTAAGGGGAGAGGTGGGGAGGAGAGAAGTGGGGGAGAGGTATGAAGGGGTTGAGGGAAGAGGTGGATATAGAGTGGTGGGAGAGAGGGCGTGAGAGGGGTGAGGGAGAAGAAAAGCGTGGGGAGGTGAGAGGGGTTGGGGGAAAGAGAGATGGAAGTGTGGAGGGGAAAAATGTAGGGGAGTAACTTGTGAGGAGGGGAATATTTGGGGGAGCTGTTGAGGAGGGGAGCATGTGGGAGAGAAGCTGGTGAGGAAGCAGGTTGTTGCACTAGTAGGCGTACTTGGGTGGCACATTTTGGAGGGCGGTCGAAGGTGTGACAAGTGATGGTGGCAGCACAAATCGAGGGAGTAAAAACAAAAAACAAAACTGTGCGCTACTACCTAACTACCTATAACGTTTAAATGTATAAATATATACAGTGCAGTGACTATACCATCAATTTAGTGATAAAAATTTTTTATAAAAAATTAAACCACAACTCCCACAGTGAGATAATTATACATTAAATAATAAGTGCCACATAACCGTGTTGGGGATAATGGCGTCTGCAGCTGTAAACGCAGGGGTTGCTCAGCACCCCACACACACTAAGAGAATGGAAACAAAAGAAAACAGCGCACAACGCCAAATAGTGAAGCAAATTCAACAATATATTATAGAATTAAAAAGGGGGTAATATATCTGCATACATGAAAAAAGTTGGTAAAAGGCATGTAGTGTGTATCACAATGTTTACCACTCGGCAGCTGTTAACTGTAGAATCGGGTGCTTGCTTCCCTCTGCTGATGCAGCTCAGTTGATTCTGGGGCAGGACGTCAGTCTTTCACTCCCAAGGGGATTTCCCTTCATGCAGCCAGGTTCAGCAGCTGGTACTGGGGCTCGGTGAAATCGCTCCTGCTTCCTGGCCGATATGAAGCTGCTCCTGTACCTCGGCAGGTGTATCCTCTGCACAGAGGTTAAAACGCAGCTTGCTGGGGTGCCCTCAGCGTGCCACGATGCCGCTCCGTCGCGGGACGCTGTGTAATGACGTCACTGTCTACACAGCAGTGGTGGATTCAATAGGGAAGTTTGAACAGTCTTACAAAGTCTCTCACAAGTGTCCAAAACAGCACACAGGGTGAAATAAAAACAGGACAGGCCAATACATAGACAAAGGCCAATGTAAGCAGATATAAGGCAATAGAATGTTACATCCATCTAGTTTCGTAGAATTAACTACTTCTTCAGGGCAGATATATTACCCCCTTTTTAATTCTATAATATATTGTTGAATTTGCTTCACTATTTGGCGTTGTGCGCTGTTTTCTTTTGTTTACAAATCGAGGGAGGCCTGGAGCAGAGCAGTTGCAGAGCAGAGGAGGAGGGTGGATTGTCCATTGGAGGTATTTTCTTCAATTATTGGGCACTGCTATGGGTTCTTCTTTTGCGCCATCTTATGCGAATCTTTTTATGGGTTTCTGGGAGGCACGTCACATTTTACACGATTCTAATTTATTTCGTCATCACATTATATTTTATCGGCGCTTTATAGATGATTTGATTTTGGTGTGGGATGGGGATTTGGTATCACTGAGCACGTTTATTAATACACTTAATCACAATGACTACAATTTACATTTTACATATACACAGAATATTCATCACATAGATTATTTAGACATAACACTTTCAATTAATGTTGACAAAGAAATACAGACGGATATTTTCCGCAAACCCCATTCCAAGAATGCACTATTATGTGCGACGAGTTGTCATCCACCGCCACTCATTAAAAGTATACCTAAGGCGCAGTTTATCCGGTTGAAGAGGATATGTTCCTCGAATGAGATCTTTTTGAGTAGGTCAAGTGAGATGTCAGCCAACTTCAGAGAGAGAGGTTATAAAAATGAAGACATTATTAAAGCATTTAAATATGCCGATTCGCTAGATAGGGATGAGATTATAAAAACAAACAGAAGTAATAAAAAGAAACAGAATATATATGAGGATAATGAGATATGTCCATCCTTTATTTCAGTATATAGCAAACAATCAAATGCAATAAAAGAAATTTTTAGAAAACATTGGAATGTACTTACCTTAGATCATGACATTGCTTCCATAGTACAAAGTGGTCCTAGATTTATTTACAAAAAAACAAAAACAATAGGTAATCATTTGTCGCCTAGTCTATTTAACTCACAGTCCATGAGCAAATCATTAGGAAATATTCCCAAAGGCTTTTTTCCTTGCGGGCGATGCTCTATTTGAAAATACACAAGATCTATAAAAAATATTGCAACATGTGAGGGTAACCATCGAATCAATAGTTTCATGAATTGCCACACAAGTCATGTGATTTATCGCTTACAATGTGGTTGTAATATGTCATACATTGGACGTACAATTAGACCTGTTAGAATAAGGATACAAGAACACATCAGACATATTTTGAAAAAAGATATGTTGCATCCTGTTTTCAGGCATTTTTCATTGTGTAAAATGGGTAACATCTCTAATTTTTCATTTTCAGCATTAGAACATGTTAAGATCCACCCTAGAGGTGGAGATAGGTTAAACAAACTTAACACAAGAGAAATGTATTGGATTCATGTTATGAGCACATTAGATCCAATGGGGATTAATACAGATTGGGATTTAAAACACTTTTTAGTTTGAACACTAGTTTTTTAGTTTATGACATTTATTATAAAATGTGGTTTCTTCACTAGACATGGTTTATATATTTTTGTATTTATAAGATTAAGATTTATTTTTGTAATATACATCTTTTTATTAATTCTTTTAGTCCATATAGATTTTTTTAACTTGACACACATATTATTGATTTAGGTGTCTTTGTTATTATATATTATATAAACATTTTTTCATATACATGAATCCATTCACATTGGTTAGTGGATCCTCTGAATGAGATATATATATTGTAAAGACTGATTTAGATATTTTCTACCGTGTATGTTTAAATATGATTAAAGATATTGAATGCTCTTATTTAGATATATAAGAGTACGATTAGGCTCTCTTATAATATTATAATATATGTTTGTTGCTGGTTTGTGCTACTCAGTCATAGGTACTTGCAATATATACAATATGTTTTTTGTATACAAATGTTGTTTTTAATCATATCTTGTGTCTCATAGTATCTCGTTTATACATCTGTTTATCCATGATGATGTTGTGTATGTGAATACCACTGATTATCAAGGGAATGGTGTCTCCTCGTAAATCATTACAAATTTAATTATCACCTGTGGTATCATTTGCTCAATCAATTACAGTGAACCAATGGGCAGCAAGGTTTCACTATATATACATCATCATGTATAGTACCTGATACTCTTTGACAAAGTCCCAGGCAGGGACGAAACGCGTCAGAGTTCGCTCTGTAGCACCCTTTTAGTGTATATGCACTTTAATAAACTACCTTTTTTATTAATTTTTTTTTTATTAATTTATTTTGCGTGTGGACTTGGATTTCCTTTACCCGACGGCAGCAGTGCACCGCCTACTTGTTCTATTTTTGTTTGATTCTCCCGGCTTGGAGCACGCTACACGTCACTTCTGGTTTGGAGTACCCTGACGTCATCGGCTGATGGTGGACGCCGAACGCCGAACGCCGAATGCGGAGAGCGGAGAGCGGTCAGAGACATACTTCGTGTCAAGACAGTGAGTGTATTTGCCCTTCTTTACATCCCCAGTTATTACCTCCGCAGTGGGGTTCTTGGTTTAGTGTGGCACCGGGAAGTGAGAGGCAGTGGCGGAGGGTGGCGGCACACTCAGCCGTTTTGTTCCTTCTCAGGGGACGCGGCGGTAGTGTTACCACAGTGCCTCCTTACCACAACACAGCCCCTACCCGTGTGAAGCCATTATCATTTGATCAAGTGGGGTGACTACAACATTATTCAATATATATGTACTACACTGGGACTCTGAATGGAAGTTGACTTTATTTACTCATATACCATCAGTTTATTCTGGATGATTATTATTGCTGATACACAATTTGGAGCATCAGTGTTTCCTGTGAAGTGATTCTGGGATTTTCTTTGCTCATTGGAGGAGGAGGGTGGCATTGTCTGTGGCAGCAGACACCCCACGGCTGAAGGTACCCTTGTGCACCAAATACTCTTGCACTGGCCCTCCATGTATGTAGGTGTGAAATGCAGATTTGGGTAGCAGCTTGTTGAAGTAGAAAACATTGGCTTCTCTTACCTGTAGTGTTATACAGTATGCAGTGCTGAGTATGTGAAGCAGCATATTACAGTATATATGCGGAGAAGGAATAGGGTCAATGGTACATTTTAATTTCTCATGCTGGCAAATAAAGTTGGTAAATACTTTGATATTCAAATGCCGGGATATATAAATCAGCCTTGGCAGGGCTGACTGCAAGCCTAGAGTATAAAAGTGCAGTCTTTACGGGTACTCAAGTCTCTTCTTTAGACAATTGAGTCCATGCACGCAGAATTAGAGATCTGTAAATTATTTCCACACATTTTACAAATATTAGATATTGATGCTGAGCAAATTGTAAAATGACAGCATTCTAAAAAAAGCAAAATTCCCTGCACTCTAGAACAAAATTTGAAGCCCACCTGGAAGTGTGCTATAAATTCTTTCCAAGCGCTATAACTAGGGAAGAGAACATTGTCACACAAATGTTGCTATTGAGTTTGGCTTGTTTAATATGCTACCTATAGTAGAGATGGACGAAAGAAAATTGCACATTTGGATCCACCTCCAACCCAGCAGTTCCTTTGATCTGCAGATTTCTCTCCAAAAGTGAAATACGCAATTGCGGATTTTGTTTTTCAACCGGCAATGAAAAATATATAGAGAAAGATCAATTAAAAAAAAAAAAAAAAAAAATCACTATTATCTAATACTACAGAACTGGTTTTATTTTTTTTCAGCCTTCAGTCAGTATTTTGTTTGTGTGATAACAGCATGATAATAGACACAAGTGACTGAGGTCCAATCTACTGTACCACTTACCTACCAGACATTCCGTATGTTTTCTAGAACTATGTTGAAAAACCATGGGTTAGAAATCCAAAATTTTCTGCTGAATTTATCACTTTCACACTGAAAAATACAGCACACCAAATTTTAAAACTACTTTTAAAAACTGATATTTTTATTTTGTCTTCATTTCATCATTCTAATTAAAGAAACCTCTTTATGTACAGATGTTGCAACACTTACTGCCTCCGTAGGCGTGCGAGGTTGCAACGCCAGGGTGTGACTGGACCGGGGCTCGATTGAGGCCAGGAAAGCAGTAAACTGCCTGGGAGGATTAACTCAGAGGGGGTATTCTGAATGGGACCACCGCCGCACACAGGACGCAGATTTTCGCCTGTCGGTCTGCCACAAAACAGAAGCAGGAAATCTTACTACAGTACATCTACCACATAATGGAGTTTGCTTTTGACAAATTTTACATTTCTATTTGCATGTCCACTGCTTCAAATCAACAAACATTTTCAATTACAGTACATGGCATGGGCTGTAGATAACTTAAAGCAGAAATGCCAATTAATATGCCACTATGTAAAAAGTGGCAGTGTAGGAATCCCTAAAAAAAGTCAACCATGTGACAGCAATCTAACCTCTTTGATAAAAAAACATTTACAGATCAGACCTACTATCATTATTTTAAAAATAACGTTTCATATTACATTAGTTTGTAGCTTAAGACAATATTAATGCTGCTGTTGTGCTTGGACTTCTTTTGTAACAGAAACTATATCATGTTACTTCAACTCTGCGGATGGAATGCAATGGCAATAACCTTCGCCTCATGTTATCACACCAGCATAACTCTCATCATTTTTAGATTGGACAAACTGATCCGGGAGAACAGTTTAATGGGGCTTTAGACTTTTTCTCTCTCTCTCAAAAAGAAGAGATGTCACAAATTACAGCCAAAGAGAAATGGACACAAATCCTAGTTCAATTATTGTATTTGGGCGGCTACAAAGATTTGGTTTCTATAAGTAATATTGTAGAATAAACATTCATCTATAAAGATCCATCGTCCTAAACACAGTGAAGGATAATCCATGGACTGTTAGGAAGTCAAACTAACAAAATTCTGGAAATAAACCGTTTATAACTACAGTCACACTCCATCAATCTCTTTCTCACTGTCAAAGATTTGAATGCACATGTACTAGTTCTTTTTCTCATTATATCAGTGTGACTGTTACTTAGCTAAATGTATCCCTCTGTTGGTGCCAATCTATTTTATACTATTGCACCTATGTTAGGAGATCATGTATAGTACACATTTCTGCATGGCTTTTGGCGCACATTAACAATATGTCTCTTTGAATAGAGCCACTCTGTAAAATCCATTTCCTTCCGTAATGCAATAAAGGGTGCAATAATAGCTGCTACATCTGTATTTAATATACCTGTGATGTAGGAGGAGGAGGCTTGTGATGAAAGAGGCATTTTCAATTGGAAGACAATTTTTTTTATATTACTTAGCAGTGCAATTGGCTTTCTTAGCATGATTTAATCATCCAAGTAAAATTTGTGAAAGGGTACTAGTTCTCATTTGCATGTCATTTCCCAGAATCTCTTGCTGTAGTAGAAGCAGCTAAGAGATAATGGTGAAAATAAGGGTTGCTGACCTGTCTGAGACATGTGAATGTGCTCACAAGTGATATTTTCATTTGCTGAAGGGTACGAACAGTTATTCTCATATATGTTTGATAGGAGTTTACTATATGTATTATAGTATTAACTTTACAATGAAAGTTCTATGTAAAATGTTATTTTGTGGTAACATTACGTTGTTTGAGGCATTTAAATTGAGCATTTTACTTTCCACATGTTTTGTTTTATTCATACTTCAGAGGGATCATTGAATGGCTATTACTGTATATATTTGAGGAAGTAATTAACATAAAGCAATTCAATTTGCTTACATGTTCAATGTTAAAGGATCATACTGCTGCACATCCAGGAATGTGGTATATATTTTTAAATGCAGCAAATGTGACCAAGTATGCTGAATCGGTGAAACCAGCCCAAATCTTCATACCAAAATTAACCTTTAGGGGTAGATGTGACTGCTTTTAATAAAGATCAAGTCCGCCATTACCCCTACCTGTCAGTATATAATAGCGTCTTACTGACCCCGCCGCGAGGCCGTAATGCCACAATATATATATATATATGTGTGTGTGTGTGTGTGTGTGTGTGTGTGTGTGTGTGTGTGTGTGTGTGTGTGTGTGTGTGTGTGTGTGTGTGTGTGTGTGTGTGTGTGTGTGTGTGTGTGTGTGTGTGTGTGTGTGTGTGTGTGTGTATGTATGTATATATATATATATATATATTTTTTTTTTTTTTAAATATATATATATATATTGTGGCATTACGGCCTCGCGGCGGGGTCAGTAAGACGCTTGACACGATGGGAAATTTAAACACTAGTGGTTTATTAGCCACAACCAAAATAAGCACGGGTGCACTGTCCCTTTAAGAAACTACTTTCTTGCAAATTAAAGCCTAGTCCCGTTAGGGACACTAACTCACTTCTTGAGCCCTTACTAACAGGTTAAGAGGGGTGGTGGGTCACAGAGGTGGCCCAAAAGATTCCTATTTGCACTCGCTAGACCAGTTAGTTAGGCTAGGAAAAATTCAATCCTTGGAGATAGCTCCATAGCCATACATGTACAATTATAAAATCACATTTATTAAACATATATACAAAAGACTTAATGTCTAAAATTCCACTATGTGGTTTCTGGAAACACAGAGAGAACACCGGGGTAGTGCAGTGTTGCTATGAGAGTGATTCAAATTGTGGGAGACTGTTGTTTAGTATACTGTCGTATTGGTTCTGCTGATGTTCCCATCATAATCCCATATTAGTATCATAAAGGTATATAACCTGTATAGTGGGTTGGGATCACAGCGTGGGAGGGTTACTAGGTAGTTATGGCTAATGGCCGTGTAAGGTGGGGCTATGTATTTCAGGGTAACGTCCCTATATGTCAGGTAATGTCTAGACAGAATAGTTTAGGGACCCCTATATACTGTCCCTCTACCTTCCTAGAGTCAGGTGCCTGGTGTGCCTGATGTATGCGCCCCACTAGGCAAAACCGATAGTAGTCTGGGCGTCACTACATATAGTATGGCTCCGTTTTTAGTTAAGAAGCCAGTGCTGTTATTGGTGCTGTCTAAATGCATGCACCAGTATGTCTGTAGCGCGCTCCCTTTAGCTGTTCATACGACCTGTCAGCCTGAAAAATCTCTCAGCTTCCCGCTTTGTGTTCCTCCGCGACTCCAGATGACGTCACCGGAGGTGCGTCATCACGTACCAACGCACGTTTCACGCTCGTAGGCGCTTCGTCAGGGTAATTGGGAGTGACGTCACTAGTCTCCTCCCTACTCTAAGTACTGGTTGGTTGGGGGCGTATAGCATTTCCCAACCAATCCCAGGGTTGTATGGATAGGAGGACAGCTGTAAATAATCCCCGTTAAGGGGTATGTGTAATGTGCGTCCGGCTATCAGTGATTCATGTTACCTTGGTAACGTATCCGAATCAGTGCATGGAGTGTTGTGTACTCTCATAAGGGGCAGAAATGATTGTACATAATCAGCACAGGATGTATAGCGCGTGTGATATGGCAAAGTCATATGAGGGGTGTATAAATACTGCGAATTGGTCTGCCTTTGATATCAGTTTGAATGAATGTATATGGTATGGGGTAGTCCAAGATGTTATTGATCATCGTCTAGGATGATTGTCAGCAATGGGTACCTCAGATAGTATTCCTTTATCTTACATCCAGGTATATATGTGTGAGGTGTAGGAGTGTTAGCTTCTGCTAAGGTCCGCCTCTAGAGTCAATACGGACTTAGAGGAGTTTAGGACTCTATTTAACTGCCCATTGTCTTGTTCTCTCATTGTTCGTATCTTGGGGGTGGATGTAAGAACCCCATCCCTATACGGTCAAAGAATATATTGGATCCGTGGTCTCTACAGATTATCCCCATCATTCTGGGGGGTAGGGGTTGGTACACGGTGTTGTTGATCATCATCTCGGTTGATCCTCAGCAATGTATTTATATACTTCAGTTAGTGGTTGTAATTGAGTACCTTATACCTAGGTATGTATGTGTAAGGTATAGGAATGTACGTTGGTACTAAGGTCCGCCTCTAAAGTCAATACGAACTTGCGGAGTTTAGGACTCTATTTAACTACCCATTGTCTTGTTCACTCATTATTGATGTCTTGGGAATGGATGCAGGGACCCCATCTCTGTATAGTAAAAGTATGTTGGGTCAGTGGTTAATTATTGATTTACCCCCTCATCTTGGTCTCGTTGGTCTTTGCTTGACCTGTCACTAGGTGTCATTAATCACAGAGGCCCCATTACCATATCTTCATGTTTAACTATCACGGTGGCAGTCAAGGTATAATCCCTACAGGAATGCTGAATAAATATAGCCCTCGTTTAGGCCTCCTGGGGTCAGAGTCTGCAGTGTGAATATCCACTGACACTCACACTGCATAAGACGTCTGTCCCAGTTGCCCTTTCGCTGGCCCCAAGGTATATGCTCAATCCCACAGAAGGTGAGAAATTTGGGATCCCCATTGTGTTCGTTTAGAACATGGCGGGCGACGGGGGTGTCTTTCTTATTTCTGATGGACCCTAGATGTTCCAGGATCCTCACTTTAAGGGCCCTATACATCCTGTGCTGATTATGTACAATAATTTCTGCCCCTTATGAGAGTACACAACACTCCATGCACTGATTCGGATACGTTACCAAGGTAACATGAATCACTGATAGCCGGACGCACATTACACATACCCCTTAACGGGGATTATTTACAGCTGTCCTCCTATCCATACAACCCTGGGATTGGTTGGGAAATGCTATACGCCCCCAACCAACCAGTACTTAGAGTAGGGAGGAGACTAGTGACGTCACTCCCATTACCCTGACGAAGCGCCTACGAGCGTGAAACGTGCGTTGGTACGTGATGACGCACCTCCGGTGACGTCATCTGGAGTCGCGGAGGAACACAAAGCGGGAAGCTGAGAGATTTTTCAGGCTGACAGGTCGTATGAACAGCTAAAGGGAGCGCGCTACAGACATACTGGTGCATGCATTTAGACAGCACCAATAACAGCACTGGCTTCTTAACTAAAAACGGAGCCATACTATATGTAGTGACGCCCAGACTACTATTGGTTTTGCCTAGTGGGGCGCATACATCAGGCACACCAGGCACCTGACTCAAGGAAGGTAGAGGGACAGTATATAGGGGTCCCTAAACTATTCTGTCTAGACATTACCTGACATATAGGGACGTTACCCTGAAATACATAGCCCCACCTTACACGGCCATTAGCCATAACTACCTAGTAACCCTCCCACGCTGTGATCCCAACCCACTATACAGGTTATATACCTTTATGATACTAATATGGGATTATGATGGGAACATCAGCAGAACCAATACGACAGTATACTAAACAACAGTCTCCCACAATTTGAATCACTCTCATAGCAACACTGCACTACCCCGGTGTTCTCTCTGTGTTTCCAGAAACCACATAGTGGAATTTTAGACATTAAGTCTTTTGTATATATGTTTAATAAATGTGATTTTATAATTGTACATGTATGGCTATGGAGCTATCTCCAAGGATTGAATTTTTCCTAGCCTAACTAACTGGTCTAGCGAGTGCAAATAGGAATCTTTTGGGCCACCTCTGTGACCCACCACCCCTCTTAACTTGACTATATGTCCCGTATGCACCCTATTATTCTCTCCCAGTAATATATTTTATTCCAATTTATGGAGAGCGGCAGCCAACCCCTGCTTTGCCCTTACTAACAGGACAGCCAGCTAATCTGGTCATGCCCAAAACATGCTACACAAACGATAACCAATAAGCATAATAAGAATAAAGTCTTATCTGTTTTGCAGCTCCAACAGCAAACAGGAACATGGTTCCAGGGAGCAGGCTGTGTCCAGCCTCGCAGCGATCTTGATCTTTATCCTGGGTTGGGGTCCCAGCTGGTCCCAGCAGCATTGCTCCTTGCAGGACTGGGGACCAGAGCAACAGCAACGGCTTCCCAGCCGGGAGAGTTCTCTCCACCTTCCTGTGGAAAAACAAGCTCTCTGTGTGTGTGTCACTTCCTGCTTTTAAACCTGCAGTCTCTCAGGCCTCCTGCTTAATTAGGCTGCAGGTGTGCTTCTTTCTGTCTGAGGAGATTAACACTCTGTGAACTGGCTGCAGCGTCTCTCCATTCACTATTCCAGCCTACTGAGTCAGTGACTCTGTCACAATATATATATATGTGTGTGTGTGTGTGTGTGTGTGTGTGTGTGTGTGTGTGTGTGTGTGTGTGTGTGTGTGTGTGTGTGTGTGTGTGTGTGTGTGTGTGTGTGTGTGTGTATATATATATGTGTATATATATATATATATATATATATATATATATATATATATATATATATATATATATACATATATATAGTGGTGTGAAAAAGAAAGTACACCCTCTTTGAATTTCATGGTCTTAAATATCAGGACATAATAACAATCATCTGTTTCTTAGCAGGTCTAAAAATTAGGTAAATACAACCTCAGATCAACAACAACACATGACATATTACATCTTTTCATGATTTATTTAACAAAAATAAAGCCAAAATGGAGAAGTTATGTGTGAAAAACTAAGTACACCCTTACTGCTTCCATAGGAATTAAGATGCTAACTAGCAGACAGGTGCTGCTAATCAAATGCCCTTGATTAATTGATCATCAGCAAGTGTGACAACCTCTTTAAAAGCCGAAGTTCTAGCAGTTTGCTGGTCTGGAGCATTCAGGTGTGTGTTAACACAATGCTAAGGAGGAAAGACATCAGCAATGATCTTAGAGAAGCAATTGTTGCTGCCCATCAATCTGGGAAGGGTTATAAGGCCATTTCCAAACAATTTAAAGTCCGTCATTCAACAGTGAGAAAGATTATTCAAAAGTGGAAAACATTCAAGACAGTTGCCAATCTTCCCAGGAGTGAACGTCCCAGCAAATTCACCCCAAGATCAGACCGTGCAATGCTCAGAGAAATTGCAAAAAACCCAAGAGTTACATCTCAGACTCTACAGGCCTCAGTTAGCATGCTAAATGTTAAAGTTCATGACAGTACAATTAGTAAAAGACTGAACGAGTATGATTTGTTTGGAAGGGTTGCCAGGAGAAAGCCTCTTCTTTCTAAAAAGAACATGACAGCACGGCTTAGGTTTGCAAAGTTGCATCTGAACAAACCACAAGACTTCTGGAACAATGTCCTTTGGACAGACGAGACCAAAGTGGAGATGTTTGGCCATAATGCACAGCGCCACATTTGGCGAAAACCAAACACAGCATATCAATACAAACACCTCATACCAACTGTCAAGCACAGTGGTGGAGGGGTGATGTTTTGGGCTTGTTTTTGCAGCCACAGAACCTGGGAACCTTGCAGTCATTGAGTCGACCATGAACTACTCTGTATACCAAAGTATTCTAGAGTCAAATGTGAGGCCATCTGTCCGACAGCTAAAGCTTGGCCGAAATTGGATCATACAACAGGACAATGATCCCAAGCACACCAGGAAATCTACAACAGAACGGCTGAAAAAGAAAAGAATCAAGGTGTTGCAATGGCCCAGTCAAAGTCCAGACCTCAACCCGATTGAAATGCTGTGGCTGGACCTTAAGAGAGCTGTGCATAAACAAATGCCCACAAACCTCAATGAACTGAAGCAACGTTGTAAAGAAGAGTGGGTCAGAAAACGATTACTTCAAGTTATTGCTGCTAAAGGTGGTTCTACAAGCTATTGAATCATAAGGTTTACTTTGTTTTTCACACATTGCTTCTCCATTTTGGCTTTATTTTTGTTAAATAAATCATGACACGGTGTAATATGTCATGTGTTGTTGTTCATCTGAGGTTGTAATTACCTAATTTTAAGACCTGCTAAGGAACAGATGATTGTTATTATGCCCTAATATGTAAAACCATGGAATTCAAAGAGGGTGTGCTTTCTTTTTCACATGACTATATATATATATAACCAATAACCAATAATTCATTACCGTAGCGGCTATCCGCTATGGTAATGAAGCTGCATTAATGTAAATTTTAATAATAGTGTGCGGGAGCAGGGGGTCTCCTGAGCGGAACTGCATTGATTTCTGGCTCAAGGACCCCCTGCTTCCCGAGTTACAGGCCCCGGTATGGGGCATCGGATGCCAGTGTTGCCGCCATCTTTATAGCGTCCAAGACGCGACGTGGACGCTATAAAGATGGCGGCGACAATGGCACCGATGCCCCAAATCGGGGCCTGTAACTCGGGAAGTAGGGGGTCTCTGAGCCATAAATCAATGCAGTTCAGCTCAGGGGACCCCCTGCTCCCGCACACTATTAATAAAAATACATTAAAGCAGCTTCATTACCTTAGCGGCTATCCGCTAAGCAATGAAGGGGTTAAGTCACAATAGCATGTTTATTGGGACAAAATTGCCCCCAATAAACATAGAAATATACAAAACACATCCAATTTTATAGGCCTATGACGTCACATTTTCGTCAAATGGTTCACATGGCCCTGATTGGGCCGTGTAAACCATGTGATTTAGTAAAAACAAAACAAAAAAAGGATGACGTCAATTAAAGGGAATGAAGCCAGCCAATCAATGTGGGAAGTGTGAGCAGGTGGTCTCTTTAGAGTCAGAGATTACTGATCTGAAGAGGCAACTTGCAATATTGAGGGACATTGGTAATTGTGAAAGGGGTTTAGAGCTCACTAAGCAGGCCATTGCTTCGACAAGTGGTGCAGGTTCTTTTCTTCTTTACCTTCTTTGGAGTCTTCTCCATCTTCTTCCGTCTTCTTCTGTCTTCTTCTGCCACATCTTCTTCTCTTCTTAGGAGGGGAGGTCTTCCCTCCTCGCCGTCTGGCTTCAAAATGAGACGACATAGGCTTTTATAGGCCTATGACGTCATATTTCGTCAAATGGTTCCCACGGCTCTGATTGGGCCGTGAAAACCATGTGATTTGGGGGGGGGGGCGAGAATTTGATTACGTCATTTAAAGGCAATGACGCCAGCCAATCAGAATGGCTGAGCTTCAATTGCCTTTAAGATGACGTCATTAAAACAAAGATGGCCGGCAACACATGGTACGGTAGCCAATCAGAGCGTGGGAACGAAATCCCAACTCTGATTGGCTTTAGTAGACCATGGGACAGAGGCATTGCTTCAGCCAATCAGAGTTGGGATATCATTCCCACGCTCTGATTGGCTACTGTACCATGTGTCGCCGACCATCTTTGTTTTGATGACGTCATCTTAAAGGCAAATGAAGCTCAGCCATTCTGATTGGCTGGCTTCATTCCCTTTAAATGACGTCATCATATATTTTTTTTTTTTACTAAATCACATGGTTTACATGGCCCAATCAGAACCAAAAACGTCTCTCTCTCTGATTTCTCCATTTCCCCTTTTCCTCTCTCTGACCATCACCTCATCTCATTCTCTATATCTCGCTTCTCCCCTTCTCCACCTCCATCTACCCCCCTGTTCTGCAGAAACCTGCGCTCTATTCACTTACCTGACTTTGAGTCCACTTTACGCTCCTCCCTCTCCTCTCTCAGCTCTGCTACAGACCCTGACAACCTGGTCAGGAACTACAACTCTGCCTTGTCCTCCTCTCTTGATCTACATGCCCCGCTTTCTCTCTGCCGCACTCGCCCTTCTAACCCTAGACCCTGGCTAAATTCCCACACGCGCATGCTGCGTTCCTCCACTCGTTCCTCTGAACGCCTCTGGAGGAAATCTCATACTCTCGCAGACTTCCTTCACTACAAATTTATGCTATCCTGTTTCCACTCTGCCCTTTTGCAAGCTAAATGTAAGGAATCCACTACTGGCTTTGACTATTGCCGTGCAGACCTGTGCAGTTGCAAGCTTCCTCTGGCAATCTATGGCACAGGTGCTGCCTCTCATTGCAACTTCTGCCCTGTGCTACTTCATTGGAGGAATTCTCACACACCCTCCTCCTGTGATTGGATCTCCGCCCTTTATATTCTAGGCGTTGGCTCTGAACCAGCGCCGAGCATAACTATTCCTACCTCTATGTTACTGTCTCTGCCACAAACCACCCCAGGCCTCTCTCCTAGCGTTCTTACCTTCCAAGTTCCTGAGTATCCAGAGGCCTGGTCCTGGACGTCTGTGCTGAAGCGTTGTTGCCAGCACTGGCCTGCTGCTATCTCCTTGCAGTGGCCTACCCTGGACGTCTGTGCTGAAGCGTTGATGCCAGCACTGGTAACTGCTGCATTCCCTCCTAGCAGTAGCTACCCTTCCTGTCCTGTGGCCTGCCGCTATTCTCCTGTAGTGGCCTATCCTGGATGTCTGTGCTGAAGCGTTGATGCCAGCACTGGTACTGCTGCATTCCCTCCTAGCAGTGGCTACCCTTCCTTTCCTGCGGCCTGCTGCTATCTCCTTGCAGTGGCCTGCCCTGGACGTCTGTGCTGAAGCGTTGATGCCAGCACTGGCCTGCTGCTATTCTCCTGCAGTGGCCTACCCGGGACGTCTGTGCTGAAGCGTGTTGCCAGCACCGGTACCTGCTGCATTCCCTCCTAGCAGTGGCTACCCTTCCTTTCCTGCGGCTTGCTGCGATCCTCTTGCAGTGACCTGCCTTGGACTTCTGCGCTGAAGCGTTGGTTCTTCCCGACGCTGCCCTGCGGTGAACTTCGGCCAGCCTGCTGTCTCCTCCTGCTGAGATCGGTGTCATGGGCCGAGGCCGCTCCTCGCGCAGAAGCCACCCCCGCGCTCACGCTCCTAAGCTGAAGCGGGGAAATCCTGACTACCTGTTGCCGAACTCCTGCTTCCATAACGACGATGCTGCCTTCTCCAATCCTGACCCTGCGATGTACGACTACGAACTGCGCACTCCGGATCAGTCTGCGTGGACTCAGGTCGGTGATTATATAACCCCACCTCAGCCCCGCGGTCCGGTCCCGGTTTGTGGCGATCATCGGCGTAACACTAAACAAGCCTACTTTTCTTCTCTAATCAACATGCACAAGTCTATATTATTTTACTTTTACAGGTTTTTTTGATTTTTTATTCATGTGTTTTTTTTTATGTCCATTTAATACCCCTGAATTTATGTATGTCCCCTTTGTTCCACCAAACACGTACGATCAGCTAAATACGCTGATTTCTGCCCTTCTACACGATTCTCTAAGCTACGCTAAGAGATCGTTCTTTAAAAACGCGCCGAAAAAAACGCGCCAGCCCAAGGCAGGCGCAAAAGGATCAGGACTTAGAAAAATGTCTTTGTTTACATTTTTGCAGGCACACCATCCATACAACAGGCCGGCAGGTGTCCCTGGCTGACCCACGGGTGGTCCCCGTGGGCATCCCGGGGTCCCCGCAGGCATTCGGGGGTCCTCGCGGAAGTCCGGGGGTCCTCGCGGGTGTCCCAGGGTCCCCGCAAGCCTGCAGTACCAATGGTGTGCCTCAAAAAAACAAACAATATTTCTAACTAAATACACCCCCCTCCCCCTGCCCCCTAACACATACAATACAGTAATGGGCAAAATTAACTGGGAAAAACTGGGAAAAAAGCTAGTTTAAGAGCGTAAAGTGCCTGTTAGCACTGCTCTGTGAATCGCGCTGAGCGCAATATCACGTTCTAAAAGCCCTTTGCGCTCTTAAAGCCACTTAACGGAGCTTAGTGCATAGCCCCCTATGTCCCTCTCTCACAACTCTTCTCACCAGCTTCATGCCAGCTTTTGATAAAAATTGCGATTTGGGACTTGTCGCCGGCAACTGAACGGGGTGTTTGGCAAGAGCCAAAAATCACGATTAAATGCTTTCACCGCATGATTTAACCAATTTATCAAGGCTTTCTAAATAGCTACCTTGCGAGAACAGCACTAGAGCCTCGATAAGTTGGTTATCGAGGATATTAGCATAGGCCCCCTGGTCTTTTTGTATATTTTTATATTTTAGTAGCCTCGTTGTTTAGAATTTTTGGATATGTATTGCTTTTGTTTATAGTATTGCTATTGCTGCTTAGCCTGACTTCGTAATCATTGTGTTACAATCTACACCCCCCCACCCCCTCCTAGGGAACGTGCTGATTTTCTGTGACTCAGCTATGGATAGACGGCAAGTGATGGTTGCCATGGAACTATAGGAGACATCTAGCGCTCACGTGCGCCGTGACGTGAATGACATTGGAGCGTGCTGTGATGTCAGCGATTCGGGAATGGGCCGACACCATCGACGTTGGAGAACATTTTGCACTCTGGGAGGGCATTTTTCTCTGGAGAACTGTCGCCGAGATTTGGCTCCCCCTTCACCGTTTGATAACATCACCTGCTTACGGCCGTATAGAAGGAGCAAGGGTGGAAAGAAAGTGCTGTTGTTCGTTTTCAGATTGTGACCCAGGGTGGTCTAAATGCCTGTCTCAAAGTTGCGTATGTACAGTACAGTAAGTGCATTACTTTGTGATATCTTTATATAACGCAATCTTCACTATTATTGCGTTGTCTCTTTCAATGTGGGATTCCCCTCCCCCTTCTCCCATCTGATATTGAATCTCCTGTGTCCTGATGGATGTTTGAAGAGGATACCAAGATGTCCATTAGAGTTGGTTACTCTATATAACGTCATTGCTTGATTTTTATGTGGAGCATGTGAGTGCTTAATTCTTAACATCAAGTTCACTGATTGTTTTTACTGTGTTGCACTATTATTCCTTTTATTTATTTTCTTTTTAATGTTCTTGGATTTATTTGCGCCCTGAAGTCTTCATAGTCATCTGTTTCTAGACTTGGTTTGAGTCCTGTTTGGGAGCAGCATTATCTCCAGGGACTGTATATATAATCATTATATATTTTACACATTATTTACCTTTAGTGTAATTATATATACATGCACCTTCTAATATTCACTTATTAGTGCTATTTGCGCTTGCACCTGTTTTCTGTATTACATAATTTAGTATCATCAGCAGTGATATTTTGCTCTCTTTTCCAACCTCAAGGTCATAAATAAATTAATTAAAAATCAGAGGTCCCAGTAATGATCATTGTGGAACTCCACTCACAACTTTAGCCCAACATGTCGCAGGAATAATCACATTACAGTAAATGGGGCTTTTCATGCGATAGCACGTCACCTGTGCTAATCACACCTTACACACCTTACAGAATAAGGGCCACTGCTTTTCTCAAGATGATGACATGAGTCTGTTGAAATAGAAAGAAGTAAATAATACACACCTTAAAATGCACCTGCTTAAGGAAGCATATGAGTAGCTACATGGCTGATAATTAACACCTCATACATTAACCCTGGCCCCTTGCAGACGCACTTACCAGAACGCCGTCCTACTGTCTCTGTACGTTCTTCCTACCAACCAATTAGATTGTAAGCTCTTCGGAGCAGGGACTCCTTTTCCTAAATGTTACTTTTATGTCTGATGCACTTTTCCCCTTTATGTGTTATTTATATTATTTATTATTTAAATGATTGTCACGTGTATTAATGCTGTGTACATTAATGGCGCTATATAAATAAAGACATACATACATACATACATACTGTTTACCCTTCACCTGACCAGTGTAATGATGTAGACCAGGTGTCTCTAACCTTTTCTGTAATGAGAGCTACTGCTGATCAATTAAAATGATCCTGTGCTTCTAAAACATATGTTGAAAATATAGATTAGATAAGGGTACATATAAGCAAAGCAATCCTGCCCCTGGAGCGGAATGGGACAATTGCTAGCAGTCGTTCTGCCATGACAAAGTCCCATCCGGCATTTGTCTGCACAGGGACCCTCAGCCATAGCCGCTCCACTGCTGGACTCACTGTTGCCGGCCGCTTTTACTGTAAGCTAAGTTTTAGATTTTAGGGGTTTCATTGGTTAGTGTCGGGGGTTAATTGTAAGGGTTTTAGTGATTAGGGTAGGGGGTTAACTTAAGGAGTTTTATCAGTTAGGGTACAGGGTTATATTTGGTGGTTTAAGCAGTTATGGTAAGGGGTTAACTTAAGGGGTTTTAGGTTAATTGGTTAAAGATTTTAGGGTAAGGGGTAGAGTTAGTATTAGGGGGTTTTAGGGTAAAAGGTAAGGTTCCCTTAGCGGCAAAGCGGGCGGCAGCGACAGGTCCTGGCGATGAGGTTACTTGGTGTGAAACACCGGTGGAGAGACGCGTGCGACCAAATATCCTAGACCAGGGAGGCGCAAACTTTTTTCCCTGCGCCTTTAAGTTATGGTGGGTGAAAAAGGCAACAAGAAACCTCCACCGTATTGCATATGGGAAATAAAAAATCACTTGTGGGCATATTCACATGTCTTTGGCAGGTCTGCAACCCTGCCTTTCATCATTATCCCCAGCATACAGTGTTTCCTACAGTACTTAAAATGTGATGGTAAACCATACAGTCTTGAAAATGCAAAGCCAGCAGTACAACCAACTTCACACTGATGATACCCATTAAGGATGCAACATGTCTGTGAATGGTTTCTCTGGCTTTGCATCTGATTCCCATGCTGTGCTTTAAAGCTGTGTTAACAGCGAGCATTAAGCCTAGGACATAGTAAAATCAGCGTCGCTGAGGTGGGCTGAGCCACGCTGAACAGATGCACAAAGCCCCTGCATCTGTAATCAGCGCGGCTATAGTTTCTCCCTCCGCATGCGTGCTGATGCGTGCGGAGGCTGAGAAAATCAGAAGAGACAGGCAAGTTTGAAATTTTGCTTGGGGGAGCAGAGGAGCGGTCACGTGACCACTCCTATCCAATGGGGCTGCAGCCGGCATTTTAACTACTGTGTCGGTGAGATAGCAGAGCCACCAGACCAGACAGAGTAGATGCAGCACAGAGATGTGTGTGTGTGTGTGTGTCACTGTGTGTGTGTGTCACTGTGTGTGTGTGTGTCACTGTGTGTGTGTCACTGTGTGTTTGTGTGTGTCACTGTGTGTGTGTCACTGTGTGTGTGTGTCACTGTGTGTGTGTGTCACTGTGCGTGTGTCACTGTGTGTTTGTGTGTGTGTTACTGTGTGTGTTACTGTGTGTGTGTCAGTGTGTGTGTGTCAGTGTGTATGTCACTGTGTGTGTCACTGTGTGTGTGTCACTGTGTGTGTGTGTGTGTGTGTGTGTGTGTGTGTGTGTGTGTGTGTGTGTGTGTGTCACTGTGTGTGTGTGTGTCACTGTGTGTGTGTGTCACTGTGTGTGTGTGTGTGTGTGTGTGTGTGTGTGTGTGTGTGTGTGTCACTGTGTGTGTGTGTGTGTGTGTGTGTCACTGTGTGTGTGTGTGTGTGTGTGTGTATGTCACTGTGTGTGTGTGTGTGTGTGTGTCACTGTGTGTGTGTCACTGTGTGTGTGTGTGTGTGTGTGTGTGTGTGTGTGTGTGTGTGTGTGTGTGTGTGTGTGTGTGTCACTGTGTGTGTGTGTCACTGTGTGTGTGTCACTGTGTGTGTGTTTGTGTGTGTCACTGTGTGTGTGTCACTGTGTGTGTGTGTGTGTGTGTGTGTCACTGTGTGTGTGTGTGTGTGTGTGTGTGTGTGTGTGTGTGTGTGTGTGTGTGTGTGTGTGTGTGTGTGTGTGTGTGTGTGTGTCACTGTGTGTGTGTCACTGTGTGTGTGTGTCACTGTGTGTGTGTTTGTGTGTCACTGTGTGTGTGTGTGTGTGTGTCACTGTGTGTGTGTGTGTGTGTGTGTGTGTGTGTGTGTGTGTGTGTGTGTGTGTGTGTGTGTGTGTGTGTGTGTGTGTGTGTGTCACTGTGTGTGTGTGTGTGTCACTGTGTGTGTGTGTGTCACTGTGTGTGTGTCACTGTGTGTGTGTGTGTGTGTGTGTCACTGTGTGTGTGTGTGTGTCACTGTGTGTGTGTGTGTGTCACTGTGTGTGTGTATGTGTGTGAATATATTTATCAAAGTTGCATAATGTTAATAAATAATTTATTCTCGCAACATGTCTTTTTTTTTATTTTTTAAATATCATATAATACACACACACACACACACACATTTACACACACACAGGTTCCCCAGTGACACACAAACACACAGACCACTTCAAAGTGACACAAACAGTTACCCAATGACCCACACACACACTGACAGCTACCAAGTGACACACACACACAGTGATACCCGCCTCCCAAGCGCGCTTGCTGTCTCCTCTGCCAGGACAGCAAAAAGCTCCTGGTAGAGCGAGCGGCAGCAAGCAACAGCGAGCAGCAGCAACAAATTCTTTACTATGTCCCAGGCCTTAGCTTATATAGGCTCCATGTAACAATGGTTTTTCAGACAAATGGTGACACATTGTGTGCTCATTTGCATGTCATTTCCCAGAATCCCTTGCTGCAGTGGAAGCACTGTATGCTGGGGATAATGGTGAAAGGCAGGGTTGCAGACCTGCCTAAGACATGTGAATGTGCTCACAAGTGATCTTTTTATTTGCCATATGCAATACGGTGGAGGTTTCTTGTTGCCTTTTTCACCCACCATAACTTAAAACCTGTCTGTCTGTCTGTCTGTCTGTCTGTCTGTTTGTCTGTCGTATCTGGTGGTGTTATGGTTTTGTGGAGCCTTTACTTGTTTCACCAACTCTAGTCTCCTTGACTTGACTCGGCTTGCATCACCTACATTTGGTGTCAGAAGATACTAGAGGTGAATAAAAAGTCAACAAATCCTGCTCAGCAAACAAAGAGGCAGGCACAGCAAGCAGAGTGGCAGACTGAGCAGACTCATTAAACTGCTGATCACAGCCCGTCCTTGGCCAGACCAGTGCTGCCAGGCAAACCGCCCCTTCTGCTGCATAAAATGAAGGCGACCGAGGATCCAGAGGCATTCCTTCTGACCTTAGAGGGTGGCTACCGCCCATGGGTGGGCCATGGCTCACTGGGCAATACTGTGGCACCGCTACTTATTGGAGAAGCACAAGCAGCCTGCTAAGCGCTCTCCACGGAAGAGGCATACAGTAAGACTATAATCAGGTCAAGGCCACCATTCTTGACCAGCTAGGTCTAATCCCGGAAATCTATCGAAGTGCACCATAGGTCCAAAGGGTCATTGCACAACAGCTACGAGTTTTGTGTACCCTCTGGCTCCATCCCAACAAGCATAGTAAAGAACAGATCGTTGAGCAGGTTATTTTGTAACAGTTCATGCAAGTTCTGACGGTTCCTGCCCATGACTGGGTTAAGTGCCATGCTGTGAGAAGCCTTTCGGTGGCAGTCCGACTCGTATGCACTAAGTCCCAGACATGCACACCTGTCTCAGTCACACAGAGGACACTGTTCCGCAATGAGGGAGGTGTAAACCCCATGTACAAGATCGCATGGCCCCTCGCTGGAAGGCACAAATGTGGGGAAATCCAAGCAGAGACATGGAGACTCGATGGCAATACTAGCCCAAGGTACACCCAACCCCTGGTCTGAGAGGCCAATGGCCCATCTGGAGATGTCACCAGATGTCTACAAACTGAACCCAGACAACTGTATAGCCTGGGGAGAGTGAGGACACCAGCCAGCTGACTATACCTGGATGGATTGCTCAGACAACGGCAACAACAACCACAGGGCTCATCCAGGTTCTGATTGCTGGAAGGTCCATACAAGCCCTGCTCGATTTTGGCTCTGCCAAGATGCTGGTGTGCAAAGATCTGGTAGACTCCGAGGAAGTTTAATTTGAAACCAATTACGGTATCGAGTGCATCCACAGAGATACCCCTTGATACACCGCAGCTCAAGTACCTTTGAAGATATGGTATCAGGAGTCTTTCCTGTTTGTACGGGTAGCTCAGTGGTTGCCAACACCCATTATACTGGCATGGGACTGGCCCTATTACCATTCCCTTTTATCCTGACTTGCTGACTAAGCAGGTTCCCAGGAAAGGAGAACTCTGGTGTCCGTCTTCCCATTCTCCCCTAACTTCTACCCCCAAAAGCAATGAGTCCTGAAGTCCCGAAAAGAAAACAAGGAGAAACTTGGGAACAGACTTGGGACTCAAGGTACTCTGGGTGTAAAATGTACTGCTTTGTTGGGGGAAGGGCAGAGCAAGGGAAAGGGGAGACATACGGTCATAAGTCTATTGGAATTCATTCTGCCTGACTTCAGGGTAAGGCAGAGGGATGACCCAGTTCTTGCCAAACAATATGAAAAAGTAGTTGTATGCAATAACCTAGTAGTTGATGAGGTTGGGGCAAACAGATTTCAAGATGTTGAAGGACAATATTTTGTTCTGGGTTACTAAGGTTACACAAACAGGGAGTTAATCACAAATTGTGGTACCGAAAATATAAAAAAAAACAGGTATTCAAACTAGCTCATATTGAGCCATGGGGAGGGCACTTGGGGCGGGACAAAACTGCACAATGTATTTTTGCCTGATTTTACTGGTCGAATGTCTATGCAGATGTTTGTAAACTATTTGCATGTTGCCCTGAGTGCCAGCTGACCAGTAAGAAGGATCTGAAACCAACCTCTTTCATTCCCTTGCCTGTGGCAGACGTTCTATTAGAGAGAGTGGGTATTGATCTTGTAGGCCCGTTACAGCCCTCAGAGAAAAAACATGGATGTATCCTAGTGGTAGTAGATTGCATCACCCGATATCCGGAGGCTTTTACGCTGGGAACCACCACGGTCAAGAATGTAGCCAATAAGCTGGTAAAGTTGTTCTCTAGGGTAGGGATTTTTAAAGTGATCTTGACGGATTCCTCCTCCTCTATCTCTCTGTGGGCATACCCCAAGGGTCTGCCTTGGACCTCTTCTCTTTACATACTCTCTGTAGGTGACCTTCTCACATATCTTGCAATCAAGTATCACCTCTATGCTAATGAGACACAGATTTATCTTTCAACCCTTGTTCTTATACCTGCTGTACAGACCAAAGTCTCTGAATGTCTCTCCACTATATTATCCTGTATGGCCCTCCATTGACTAAAACTTAACATGTCAAAGATGGAACTCCACATACTTCCTCACAAACCTGGCCCTACTGTCCCCTTCTACATTACTGTTGTAATACATTATCCAGTATCACAAGCACGCTGCCTAGGTACTGTATCACATTTGACTCTTTCCTCACATTCTCCTCTCACATTCACAATGTAGCTAAAACCTGTCTTTTTTTACTCCATAAAATTGCAAATATAAGTCTTTATCTCTGTTGCTATACTGCTTAAACTTTAACTCAAAATATCATTCTACTATACGGCCTTCCTGCCTGTCTCCCCTACAAATCTATATTAAATGCTGCTGCAAAAATTGCTTTACTTTCTCCTACATCTGTCTCAGCGCCTCTCCTGCTGAAATCCCTCCACTGGCTTCCTATTAAAGCCCATATTAGTTACAAAATTCTCCCCTTTTTAAGGTTATACACTCTTCTGCCCCTCCCTAAATCTCAGCCCTAATTTCTCACTGAACACCTGCTCGACTTGTGCGTTCTACTCAAGGATGTCTTCTCTCTACCCCTTTTGTATCTAAAGCCCTTTGCCGCCTAAGGCTGAGTCCCCAGTGTAGGCTGCGGTTTGCGCTACGGCATGCGCGCCACACACCAGAGCAAAGCCCTCTATGGGGAAGGCCCCAGTCGCCGTGTGTGTGCACAAGAATTTTGACTTCCTGTACCGCGACGCGCAGCCAATGGGAGGGCAGATATGCCCCGTCATGGCACCTCCCCCACGCATCCCATCACTCCCCTACAGACCGCACAACACGGCATTCAACTGTGCATGTGCCGCCAGACGCGAATGCTGCAGGTAAGACTACTCTGATTACAAAGGCCCTGACGGATCTGACAAAAATGCATCCCTACCCAGGTCGTCTGGACCGGAAGATGTCAGTGGACGCTTGATGAGGTGAGAAAGTGTCTCTCAGAAGTCCCTTTTCTTAAACGTCTCGACTTAAAAAAAAACCTTCATTTAACAGACAGATGCCATAGATACAGGCTTAGCAGCAGTCTACTCCCAGGACTTTAATGGGGTAGAACACGCAATACTTTTTAAAAGCTTGAAACTATTCCCCAGGGAAGGGAAGTAGAGGCTCTAGCAGTGAAATGGGCAATTGAGTGTAACGGATGCTCGCCACAAACTGGACAGGATCACTAGACCGCGGTGGGGATTTGAAAACACGACTTAGCGATGCGAGGTTGCGTCCGGTGTGCAGATTCGTAGTTGTGGATTGCCAGGTCAGGGTAGGAGGAATGTAGGATCATTAAAGGCAAACCGAGGTCAAGATTTGGAGAGAACAGGGTATTCATAGACTGCTGTCCTGCTGAGACTGTATGCAGATTTCAGGTATGCATCCCTGACCGGAAAAGGGAAACCCACTTTGCCTATATATGTAAATATACTTCCATGTGCTGGACTGTATTTTAGAAACCTGCATTTTGCTGGGGCCCTGTTTTGGCTGAATAAAATCCTTTACTTGTTTTACCAACTCAAGGTCTCCTGTACTTACCTCTTCTTGCATCCCCTACAGATCCTACAGTAGTTACAGAACACAATGTTGGTGTTCCTTATCTTAGAAACATATGACTTACAAGATTAACAATGGATTGTGGCTCTTCAGGACCAGGGTTGGAGATCGTTGCATTAATTCATTAATAACGGAAACTGACAAAATAATTCATAGCTGTTACAGTTGAATTACAAAAACATATGTATAATGAAGGAATATTGATCTTTACCTTTATGGGGGACAAGAGCAGCAGGTGCAGAGCAGCTTTGGTGAGGACTGTCCGAGGCGGGTTTCAGCTAAGGAGGTACGTGCGTGTGTACCTCGGATCTGACCTGGGGTCACAGTGCGGCTGGGCCGGCACCACATCACTGCTGCTCACATGCCCCGCCTTCCTCTGGCACCTAGTTCACCAGCTGCTCTGGCACTGTTGCTCCGAACAGGGCGGAACTGCCTAAGGGCGGCGTAGTCACAGCGAGCTACTCACTTGCAGCTGGATAGCTATCGGTAGCTCACGATCGATGGGTTGGATACCCCTGAGGTAGACTATGCTCTATTCTAGCACCCTTCACCATCCTGTCCCTTAGCGTCCTCAGAGATGAAGTCTCGCGACTCTCCATGTACCAGCATGGTGACATAAAGCTATCTTAAATATAAAAGAAAGCCATATAGGATCTGAGGTCAAATTCTATGTTTCTACAATGAGGAAAACCAACATGATGCTAGGTTAAATAGGGAAGTGTATTAGTAGCAGGAAGGGAGAGGTGTTGATGCCACTTTAGAGATCATTGGTAAGACCTCACGTATTGTTCTGTGCTCAGATGTGAAGACCATTTATTTAGAAGGACATACATTAATTAGAATGACAAAGGAGAAGACATAAATAAAAAGAAGGACTACTAAAACAGTGCATGATCTACATTATTAAACTACTCAGGAAAGAATAAATAAGCTTTAACGTGTACATATTGAAGGAATATAATGGTAACTTTCAAATACACATAAGCTTTCAACAAAATACAGGAGGGAAGCATATTTCAGAAAAGATAAATACGTGAACAACAGGTCATGCTCGGAAGCTGGAGGGTGGCAAGTACTGTACTTCGTCACAAAAACGGTTGAGGTGATAGAAGCTAAATACAGTAATGGAATTCTAGGATGAAGTAGAAATTAGCAGGATTGTCTAATGGGCAAAACCATTCTTAAGCATCGTGCGTCACGTCTCAACTTTACTGATGTACAGGCTTCGTATTAAGATGCATGTGGGCAATGTTAAATCAGCACACTATATTCTATATTTTTCATGCTGTATGGGCCACTTCACAGTTTTATTAACCCTTTAGCTTCAATTAAGACCTACAAAACGGACATCCCTTACTTACCATTGTAGTGAAGGCTACTATTCCCAACAGTGATCAGAATTATCTTTACTGCCTAAATAATAATTTGTCATCCTTGCTAGATTTCATTTATTAATCTCTTCCTCAATAATTATTTTGACCATCGTTTTGTGTGCTCTAATCTTTGCCTTAAAGGTTGCAAATAATGGGAATCAACTTGTGGAAATCATATTTCCCTCTATTGTCCATGCCATGACAAATGAATAAACACACTACAACCAGAATTGGAGGAATAAAGGCACAACTTTTACTTAAACCTTAAAACAACACAAATTATCACAAATCACAAAGCCCAGATTTCTTGTCACATATATGTGATCCCACAGTCAAGCTGAGACTTGTGATCACTGTTGTTGTCAAATGAGTAACCAGCAGATATAAGCAATGTAATATATCTGCAAGTAATATAAATCCAAACACACTTTGCAGAATGCTGGCATAACGACCATTAGTGTTTAATACAATCTCAACGTAAAACCAGTCGGACTGTGATGATATCGCTATTTGTAGGGGGAAAAACACATCAAGAAATCTTGAACGTGCAAGCACATTTCCTCACTGTTATTCTTATTACTATTGTGCATTAAATCTAGTAGTATGCTTAATTTTTATTTCTTAAACTTGGGACAAAGTGTGCCACCATAATATGCCTACAAAATGGGATAGTTGGAAATGACAGATCCGCAACCCGACCGCCCACCAGACACTCCTTAAAAACTATATGGATACCCCCCACTAGTAGTCCATGCTCCCACAACTCAAAAGAGAATGGACAAGGTACAGTATAGAGCTGCGGGGGTCAGCCACAAAGTTGAGCAACCTATGGCCTAATGTGCTTGGGTTACCCAAAGTTAGAACAAATGGAAACTCCCTTTACAGTAGTTACTTGATTTCTGGCTCAAATTGTGACTGAAGATAACATTTCTCCCCTTGCTTTCTATGTGTTTGCTGGTAACCTTTAGTATTACTGGGCCATAGCTTAAGCAAAGAATGTATCAACAGCCTAAAACCATATTCTTATATAGGTTTCCCATTTAGATTGTGAATAATGGTAAAACACGCCATTGTTAATTTTGTTTGTACTAATTGTATAACAATGTCTGGCCAACAAGTTTATATTGCAAACTATGATTTATTGTCACTGGAAGGAGCACATCTTTTTTTACAAAAGCGTCTTTAATGTAAACCAAGGCACCCTTTCACTTTTCATTCCAATATTTGATAAAGGTCCTGTGTTGCACCAGATAAAGGTATGTTGTACCAGAAACTACATATGCAAATTGTCAAGCAGTACCTCAGCTTTCTTGCTTTAGGAAGTACATGAACAAAAAGAAACCAAACTGCATACCAAAGCTTTGGAATCATTAATCGAGATCCTTCAGCCCTGTTGGAGAAATTCCTTTAGCCACTTAATGAAAACTTAAGAAAGAAAAAGATTGCTTCAAACCTTAATGTAACACTGGGATGACCTCAAGTTGGCATGAGTTAGGCAGGATCTCAACCCCTGTGTTAACAAACACTGCACATATGACCCTTTGATTGATTTACAGTATAATGAAGGGACAGTGGATTAACAGTGTGTGTTGCATGAACTGTTTCCAAAGTAGGACAGAGCTAATTTAGTTCAATGGACATGCAGATACTTATACTTAAAGCAAACATTGTATGAAAAGGATCAATGGAGTTTCTCAAAATCATGAACATTCAAAAGTTTTGTTTTGAACAGTTTTACAATTTCGCTCTGTACATATTTTATTTAGGGATTTATTTTTTAACAGAGATTTTTATGCCAAATACAGTATTAAATCACTTCAGGGCTTCTAGTGTTTTATGTTCAGAAACTGACACATTCCCATAACTTGCTGTCTCTCCCTTCTGGTTTAATGAACTGTGACACTAAAATAGGAAGGTATGAAACAAGGCATTACTTTTCTTGATTCGTCCATGCTATTGCCACTAAAATGTGTGCTTCTTTCTTCCTTTTTTAACAGAACCATAAATTTTGCAATGACAAACAAATTGGTGACTCCGGTATAAACCTGGAATAATTAAATTGAGTTTAAAATGTAGATAGCTTTAGAAAATGTAAAGAAAGAAGAAGTTATTACAAATACAAAGCAATCTCATTAAATTGCACAATTCATGTTCTTATATGCACCATTGTCTTGTGGTTAAGACATTTCTTTAAAGTGTTAAAAAATATATGGTATATATTTTGTTTACTGCGTAAAAGGACTATTTCTGCTTCCTTGAAAAAAATACAGTTTGTATAACTTATATTCTAGAGCACAACCACCCCAAACCAATTCAACCAATAGGAGCCCCCAAGTTCAGAAAATATTTCTTGTTACAAATTTTATTATTCAATTATTGGCCAAGGTATTTTGGATAGAAGAAAATAGCCACCAACAATACTATTATCAGTAAATGAATTAATGTGCAGAAAGGTGCACACCATAATAACGTTTCCTAAATGAATGGAATGACCACAGCGAATACCTTTCTTGTTAATACAGAGGTTAACTCAGACAATCTTTTTTAAACGTAGTTAATATTTTTTCATCCGACCCCTTTGTGTGCTGGGAACCTTCTTTTCTATGTTTGTTTTACCTTTGAGGGAATTCGTGTCTCTCTATTGTTTCCTGTTGCACCTTTTCTAAAAAAAAAATATATATATATATATATATATACTGTATACACTATATATATAATTACATTATGCGAATGGTGCTGGCTGAACCATATACTTTTTTATGTATTGAGAGAAACATTGAATATTGCTCAATGAGTCACAATAAAGAAAATAGATGGTACAGATGCAGCGGCCATTATTTTAAGAAATCACGGCGCTGTTTCCGTGTGCGCTCTTGTGCTCCACGCGGCATGAATGCGTCAAATCACCCCAGGCACACGTGTTTGTCGTGGTTGCTTTGTTGGTATTTCATGGAGTGTGTGCAATTAAATGCAATGAAATGAATGAATTGTAATGTGTACAGTACTGTGCTACTGTGTCAATTTCAGGTGTTTTAAAGCTAGAACACTAAACTGCTATTTTATGCACTCGCACTTGTTTGAATTTCTTGGATCCCAATTTCTTTGGGTGCAATTCTTCGCATTTCTGTGGCAGAAATGAATGAATTGTAATGTTGTAATGTGTACAGTAAAGTACTGGGTCAATTTGCAGGTGTTTAAAAACCAGAACACTAAAATGCCATTTTCGGCACTCGATAAAAACGAGTCAACAAGCGGTCATGAAGTGCCATGACATGGGTATTCCGAGGTATACAACGCGTGACATGTTCGTATAACGGCCGCTGCATCTGTATACTGCAATATAACTGCACAATTATGACCAGAAATATTACAAGGTGCTTTGACTGGTATTGCTGCTTCCTGAGTACTTTTAGGATCCATCCTATATAGTTAAAGCAGAAAGTAAACACACAGCAAAATTAACGTACAGCAAAGGTCTTAGGTCTTCTGTGGACTCTATGGAAAAAGGTAATACTTGACACCCATGTTGATCCCACGCTGAGAACCTGTTATTTAGGGCTCCTGGTTTCCATTTTAAAATAGTGGGACCAACTGTTTTAAAAGGTATCCAAAATTATAATTTTGAGTTAAACAATGAAGATTGCTAATTTAAAGTGTTCAGCACAATTAATTGTAATTTTACATAGTTACCCATATTTTATTGGAATACACATGTAGCGACTTATTGTACTCGCTAACGTGCTTGGTGGGAAATCCTTACAGATATTTCTAAACGGCTCCATTCAAACTAAAGTACCATGTGCCAAAATGTCATGGGGAATATTGTATCAGTCATATTCTCAATAGGGCCACTACATATGTAAACATTCAGAACATTTGTTACAGCTAATGAATAAATAATAGGAACTTACAGGAGAATTACAATATTTCTGTTATTTAATAAGGTGTTTGTGTCGTATTTCTTGGGCATGGTCAGACCAACCTGATGGTTTAAATTATTCTAAAAAAAAAAACCGAGAACATTGACAAAAAGAACTGAAGACAAGATACTGTACACACCACTATCATATATGTACAGTATGTCGCATAACACCCCTTAACTATTGCTCAACAAACTATTTGCTGAATGCTGATACAAAACATCAGAGCACATTAATACATTGATAACAAGTAACATGCTCTGTATATGTTACTAACCTGTGTGAATCTTGAGAAAGTGATTCATGTGAAAATTTTAGGTGGTGCATTTGGGGGGTAAACAATACATCAGATGTATGAAGTAGAAAACTCATAATGAAAGCAAAAGTATTTTTTTTTTATGTCTTTTACTTCAGGCTCAAATTCCCCAGCTTTGCTTTAATACATAGATGCCACAGTGTTTATGAGAAGCAGATATACAGATTAACCCTTTGGATCAGACACTGATGAACATATGTTTTTGTCCAATTTAAAAATAAGCTATTAGAACCAAAAGGAAAAAAATTGTCCTAGTCTTTTATTCTTAGAAAAAAAAAAATACTGTCGGTGAGAAAATAAGTAAAAGCAATGCTGCTTTTCATTGCCCAGTATCATCAACTTACACTGGGGTTAACTGTAAGATATGCATGTCTACTACAATATAGATATCAAGACCTGCCAAAACAACTGTACAATTGTTATGCTACAATTCTGTCACCATTCTATATGATGAAAGCCAGTGGTCATGGTGTAGCTGAGCAGGTTAATGGGCCCGAAAACATCCCCCAAGTCTCAAGGAGGTTCAGCTGACTCTCCAACCACTTGGCATGTCTCTATCAAATACTGTTTAGGAAGCAAATGGGGAAAATCATGTACTACATCTTATTGACTGATACAGACAACATCATTCTGCGAAGGCTTTCTGCATCGCAATCCCATATTCAGGGTTGCTCTCGTGCCCCGTGACCCTGCAGCCTTCCATCACTGGAGATCTATACCATTTACAATCTGAAAACAAAAGCAGAAGGGAGAGTAGGGCCAGAATTCATCTTCTGAGCTGACACCTACCGTTAATTAACGACTTAAAAATCAATGACATTGGGGACAGGCAGCAAATGACACCTCCACGTGGAGCTTGTCTGCCTTCAGAAACAGAAAAAAAAAAAGAATCAGAAAACAGTTTTGACATTTACCAGTGGGCTTAGGAAGAATGCAAGAGAAAAACAACTCTCTCCTTCCTTCAATCTGTCTCTGTCATTTCACTGCTGTTATACCTTACTTCATTCCATATTCTCCCAGTTCCATTTCTTGATTAGGTACTGTAAGTCTAGTAGTGCATTGGATCTTTGGAGGTGGTTGCCTTATATATAAATAATACACATACACAATGTAAGTATTTCCTTATATGGAAATATATTTGCAGCTTCAGTATTTACACTGCTGAAACAAGCTCAAAGGTATGGTTAGAGGCCAATCTTTTAACCAGAGGACCACTCCTCCTACAGTATATGTCTTTCTAGGGCTGTTTACAATACTTGAATGCATAATGATTTCTGTTTAAGTCATCACAGTAACAAAACATACTTATTTGATAGAATTGAGAAGGCAATAAGGTGACAAATTTACTAAAGTGTGCTAAGGTTAAGTCCCCGGTGGTCACGGGGGCGCGTGCTACAGCATGCGCGCCACACACCAGAGCACAGCTCTCTATGGGGCAGGCCTCAGTGGTTGTGTGTGTGTGTGGGTGCGCAAAGCACTGTGACGCAGGGAAGACAAAATATTGTCGTGCCATGACGCGGTCACGTTGCCACGCGCAGCCAATGGCAGAGCAGATATGTCCGTTATGGCCGTGCCCCCATCATGACCCCGCCCCCGCGTTCTCCCTTGATCTCCCCTACAGACCTCCGATCGCGGCTGTAGTCTCTGCACGCACACCGGCATGCCGCCAGGCGCGCGTGCAGCAGGGAGGACTGTGGCCGTAGCCTAAGTGACACCGCACCTGGTCATCCATTTACACTGATCAGTTACTAAGATGCTAAATGTATTTCATCTGTAAATGAAGTGATCCAAATATACAAATTATATATGAGTAGGATTTATTTAATGGTGTTAAAGCATCTAAAGGCTTTAAATAATAATGTGTCTTGTCTTCAATTCAAAGAAGGCTTTTTAAAGGTGTAGTCCAGACTAAAATCAAATTGAACTATGGTGGTTATTCTGTACATTCTAAGTTAATACATAATTTGAAAAAAAAAGTTTGTTTTTTGGCTGTTAATTGCAACCGCAAATCACACATTAATTTAATTGCCAACAGTTCACTCTGCTGTTATGTGGGACTACCGCTTGATTAAAAACTTGTCAAGCAACTTCTTATATTAGGTGGGCTAAGCTGCTTTAGGGCCAAATAGGAGCACATACAAGACATAACTTACACATGATGCATCACTGCTACTTTAATAAATAAGTAAATGTGTGACTTTGCAATGTTATATACTTTTTAGATGGTTATATGTGGTATTTAACACTGTATAGTGAATCTAGTCCACAGTTATATCAAAAGACCAATTTTGGGATCTCTCTAAAAGCATTGTTCTACTTCGTGTTTGATAAGAGAACTCTAGTGGGAGTTGTATGTTGTGGATTCCACTGTTTCACAAAGGATTAAGAAATCAATTAATGTATTCACTTTGTGGAGCCTGTTTGTTTATTATGTTGCTACTAAGCAAACCCCAAATTCTTAATTTGCATAAGTCAAAACGTAATGCTGAAATTGTGTATCACTTGCAAAAATTTAATTTTAGATCAGTGTTACAGACCATTATATCTTCTATTTGCTAAAATGCTACTTAATAATTGCAACCAATAGATAGGGAAAATAGATGCAACACTCCAAATGCCTTTTTAAGATACCTTATATCCAATTCCATTAACTGTATTACAGGTGTAGCCAAGTGCCCCTGGCTATAGCCTTCTACTGGCCTCAACACTATAAGTCCTGGTAAGAACAGGCAGTGGGGGTTAAACTCCTGCGCAGGGCCAAGCCTGCAGTTGCCACCTGGATGGTACTATGTGAAAAAGTACAGTGCGCAGCTAAATTATCCTCTAATACTATAAATTACTAGTGTAAATAGTGTAAATATAAAGCACCCTTGTAACCCTAATAGAACAAATACTGTGTACAATAAAAATACAAATACGTATCATTTGGCGGTTGCAGCTGTTCAAACGAGGTGGCTCAGCACTCCGACAGCACTAGACAATAAAGACAAAAAACAACAGCGCAAAACCGCAATGGTGAAGTATATCAAAATAAGTTTTTAGTGCATAAAAGGTGAGTATTCTGCGTACATTAGATAGATAGGTCATTGGCATATAATGTATATACACACAATCGATCTGCGGTGGATGAAGTCAGCCCTCTGGACTGGAATCGTGACGTCGGGGGGCGCGCTGTAAGCTCCGTCTTCCTCTTGGGTCGAATCACCTCGATGGAAACTCCCTCTCAGGGACGGAGGTAGCACGGTCCCAGAGTGCAACGCAGCGTCATTGTCTGATGAAGATCACGTGGTGGAAAGTCCTTTGCGCATGTGTAGGGCGCAATAATAGTCCCAATGGTATAGGGCTCAAATGAAGCCTATCAATGGCATTTGGGCTAACGGCAATGTCCCGGTTCAGCTAATCAAAGGGCAAACCGTCAATTCAGTATACAGGAAAGGTGCACAATGAAAATAAAAGGCTGGATTAACACTATTAAACTTAAAATCAATATCCTACGCGTTTCATGGCTGCAAACGCCACTTCAACAGAGAATAAATTAGCACCAGTGGTTAGAGACACTAAATACACCCCCTGCCTCTCATATTGGATAACCAATTAAGTGTGGACAGCCAATCGAGTCAGCAGCGGCGGCAACTGTGTCAGCTGAAGACAAATGCTGAATTATTTCAACATTTACACATCAATTAACAATTTTTATTAAATACATAGAGACATATGAATTGGTAAAAATAGATTTAACCTAAAATTAAAACAAAACATAATTAATTATTAATTAATTAATTATTACTAGTAAAAGTGTGCAGTAAGCTAGTAGATAGAGAGAATTGATGCAAGGACATTATATTCTTATTTTTAATACAGAGCCCAGGCGTCTACTGTATGTCCTCATTTAACCCTTTAGGGGACATAGTCTTATGAATCCAGAAGGTTTCTTGGGCTGAAATTGTTAATTGATGTATAAATGTTGAAATAATTCAGCATTAGTCTTCAGCTGACACAGTTGCCGCCGCTGCTGACTAGCCTAGGTGCGAAGTCGGGTCCAACTAATCTATAATCTCCAGCGAGTGGCGTAGACTTCCTCTGCGGACGCAGAGGGACTACCTGACAATACTTTTCAATCTCTTCCACTCTAGCCGTGACGCTTCCAGCATTGTCTTATGCAGGGAATACTATAACCCCAGCCCGAACTCTTTACTAGAGAGCGGCGATGCCAACCTGGCAGACCCCCTTAGCCCTTCTCATTTACCCTGGAAGGGTCATTACCAGACTTTGCCCAGCCAAGAGAGCCCTGCTGGATGCTCTCCACCCTGCATCCAGTGACCAACCTTCCCTGTGAGGTGGCACTGACGGCGATCCCAGCATCCAGGTGGACGATTGGCAAGGGTGCGTCCATCATCGAGGTACCCAACGGCGCCTCCAACGCTACTGATATAACAGCCGTCTCTGCGGATCCAGCGGCTAATGGCTACCCAGCCATGGTGGTCCAGGATGTTGATCCAGCATGGTCAGCAGAGCCATGAGAACGCTCACTGTTTTCTACAGTGGCACCGGAAGATGCAGCAAGCCCGAGCCCACGCGGAAGCCTATGTGGTTGCTGCTGAGGAGCATGTGGATGAATATCTACGACGCAAGTGGGCCCGTGAGCGCATTTCAACTACGCAGACCGAGCAGAGGCTTCCCCGATCAGAGTAATGGCTGGTACAACTTTTGTTGCTGCCCTACCGCTACGCTGGTGCTGCCGGTGGGGGCTATTCCCTCTGATGACCTCATTCATTGGGATCCTCCAAGTGACCCACCTACTCCGGTGAGTACTTCACAGTCCAGCCTGTGGTGTTGCGGTGCCGGAAGCAGTAGCTAGACCAATCGCTGGTTAAGGCCAACACTGGGGCCGTGGTCTCTGAACCTTGGGGCCTAAAAAGCTCAGATCGGGACTGTTCAAAGTCCAAGACTGCGCGAGGCCGTGAGCAATTGACTGCTTTTATTCGGGCCAGCTACTGATGCAGCGGCCGTTATTCAAACACATCACGGTGCCGATTTTGAGTTATCTGCTGTTCCCCACACAGCATGAATGCGGCCAATCGCCCCAGGCACCCGCGCTTATCGCAGATGTTTTGTTTGAATTTCATGGATTCTGTTTCTTCATTTGCAATAAAATGGATGAATTGTAATGTGTTCAGTACTGTGCTACTCTGCTACTGTGTCAATTTCATGTTTTTAAAAACCAGAACACTAAAATTCATTTTTCTGCATTCGCCGCGCTCGCATCTTAGTGCGGGAAGGCTGGAATTCATCCCGCGGTTTCAAATCGGGATTCCGATGTACATGACGCATCAAGTGTTCGAATAACGGCCGCTGTATCAGTATGCTCGCCTAGAAGCGTGGTGTGAAACGTCTGAAATGTCCTATTTTACTGCCAAGAGGGTTGGGGTTAAGGACACTGTTCATTCTCCGAGAACTGAGGTGGCTGATGCTACACCAGTCATAAATAAGGAGGTGCCTGCCCAATCCCCCACTGCCCACTCTACCGTTCTCACCACCTGCCCAGAGATCCCTGCCCTAGATAACAAGCAATGTCTGCTGTCCCCTCGGCCACAATCCCCTACCATAACTGAGGCACCAGAACATACTGTTGGAAAAGTATATGATATGTATGAATCTGATGATGCCAATGATGTGTACAGGTGGTTGGGGGTTATGTACCGCATTTAAAGAGGACACACTTTGTCCTGAAAAGGGGTGATCAGGCAGATCCCTGGTGAGAGAATGGCAAGTTTACTGCAGAGCACCAGTCATAAATAAGGAGGTGCCTGCCCAATCCCCCACTGCCCACTCTACCGTTCTCACCACCTGCCCAGAGATCCCTGCCCTAGATAACAAGCAATGTCTGCTGTCCCCTCGGCCACAATCCCCTACCATAACTGAGGCACCAGAACATACTGTTGGAAAAGTATATGATATGTATGAATCTGATGATGCCAATGATGTGTACAGGTGGTTGGGGGTTATGTACCGCATTTAAAGAGGACACACTTTGTCCTGAAAAGGGGTGATCAGGCAGATCCCTGGTGAGAGAATGGCAAGTTTACTGCAGAGCAGGAGGCGGAGATAATGAGGAAACATAACCAATGTATGGATCAGGGACTACTTGCACCACCAGAGAAGGGGGATGATTTCTATGCTTCCCCCTGGGATGGACCACTATTCTGGGTATTGCCGGGCAGGGAGTGTGGGCAAAATCTTATGAAGAGAAGCCGTGCAGAGAGAGAGATCTATTCCAGCGTTTTAGGCGTTCCCATGGGTAAGATTACCCTTGTCTCTCAGAAGAGCGCATGAGAGCCACTGAGGCTAATAGGGATGAGTGGTAAGGACGGTAGGGATTGAATACATGGCTCCAAAATATAATACAACAGCTGTATTTAGGGTAGGCCGAGCAGATTATTTGGTTAAGTTCTGGCAGGTGGGACGCAATATTTACCTAGACAGAGTAGAGTACGTTAGTGAGTATAGCAGAAAGAAGTGCTTCTCTGTCACAGTGCTCGATAAGGAGGGTAAGCCTGTCCAGAAGCCAGACCCTGACCATTGCTATTAATACTGCAGGGGCGGTACTGCAAATTGTAAAGGCACATACAGCAGGGATATACTGTACAGTATATTGAGTCGGGAGATACTGTAATTCAGCACGAACAGTATTGCACTCGGGCGAAAGGTTCTCTTGGTTAAGAGGAACCAGTTGTCATGGAGATCAGGTTATTTACACCTTTTTACCAGGATCATTCACTGAGCAAAACAAGGTAATTAAATAAATTGTAATTAATTAGGCATAAATTCACTTACACACAATGGAACACAAAATACAGACAAAAAGACACACTTTCTTTTCCAACGTGTAGGGAACTCTATTGGAGAGTTTTACCCTGACCAGGACTTAGCCCAGAATCTACTGAAACTGAAATCGGCAAAAAATTCTATACGCCACCGCTACATTATCTTCTGAGAACTTGGCTCCTCCTCACCGCGAGTTAGTCCAAATCTCCTGGAACTAAAATCGGCATAAAATCCCAGCCGCGACTGCTACGTTAGTTTCTGAGAGCTTGGTCCAAAAAAGCTGGATTTAGACTGTGGCGAGCAGGCTTTTCAGGCTCAAACTCAAAGCAGGTTGCTCTGCTATTCGCAGAGAAGCAACCTGGAAAAGCCCACCTGCGCACTTACTACAGAGGACTCCGAATCTGATTGTCTCACAGGTTCTTATAGTATTTTCAGTTTTATTCACAAAACTCTAGCAGCCAATCAATGCGTGAGAACTTTCCCAAGCAGTTAATCAGTGCCAAGCCAGCTAGAAAAGCCGGGTCATCTGAAATAACCAAGAGACATGCGCAAGTCTGCCACCTCTTTCCCTGGCTATCTCAATGCCACCCGCTGGGCAGGCTTCACCAGGACTGGCAGTACAAGTGGCATCCTGGAGGACCTTGTACTTTGCCTTTCCCCGCTGACCAAATGCTATTCACACCTCTGGGCATCCTCTGCTTTGAACTCCGATGCCCAACAGACCTACCGGTGCCTATTGATTTGCACGGGCTGCCTGTTTGGACTTCGGTTCCGAATGTAAAAAGCATATTATATTATATTAAAGTATCTTTTAATACACTTATGAGTCTAGGGGGACAGGGAATAGAAAAGGGTAAAAAATTGTCGTTTTATTTCTATCTGCCTTATTCCCCACACACTTTGCCTTGGACTCAGTTTGGACTAATAGAGTCCCCCCCAACCTTATATAAGTTTGGGGCACTAATGAACCCTATACTGGTTGTGGGTCACCTTGGAATTAGCTTGGGTACCCCCCTTAACCTAGGGATTCACTCAGCTACAGGAATACATGTTTATTCCTGTGCCTCATTCTCCTTTCTTGGCTGTGCTGAAGCAGGGTACCCTGGTGGTGTCGCGCTTGCATTTTTAAGGGAAGATATTGCCGGGACAATGTGCCTACATGAATCCGAGAATCAGGCATGATTCCCGGGTACATTTATAGTGGAACTGACAACTCTGGACCCAAACCTCCTTGGCACATTCTGTCAACGGTTCCTCCGCAACCCCCCACCCCCCCACCCCCCCTTGAAACTCATACCCTAGCAATCTCTGCTTGATTGCATGCCCGGAAAGGGAAACACACAAAAAATGCTTTTATTACAGACAGTACATTGAAATGGTAGCCCAAGGGCTAACTCTCTTGGACACTTATACAAGGAACAGGGGTAACCAAAATGGGCTTGACATTTATTAAAGAGCCAGGTCACCCCCTCACGTCACACTGGTTATGCCACCATTTATTGTAATGTATTGTAATGCTATGTGTTTTTTTAATTCTGTGGGCCGGCACAATTATTTGTGAGTATAATTATGCTCCACATGCGGGGTCATGAGGAGAATTTTCACCAAAGGGAGGAAGAAGCCAAGTGTCCCTGGCTATAGCCTTCTACTGGCCTCAACACTATAAGTCCTGGTAAGAACAAGCAGTCTTGGAGTTAAACTCCTGCGCAGGGCCTAGCCTGCAGTTGCAGCCTGAGTGGGTACTACAGTATGTTGCTTATCTAGGGGCAGGCCTAAACCGGCAGTTAGAGTGTCATACCTAGGAAGGGTACTGACTGGGCCACATGTATATGGTGTGATGCCTGTCAGTACCTAGACCTGCCCTGTTAAGGGACCGGGTTACAAGCCCTTCCCCCCGGTTATAAAAGCTGACCAAATTGAGAGTGTTGTTTATGGGACAGTGTGATACCATTTTCCCTATAAGAGAATCAAGGAGATTGGGAGGGGCTATGGGAGCCGCAAGCCCCTGGGGTCTGCTCCAAGGCTGGAGGACGATCATGCTGTTGTACATTAAAGCTGCCGTTGTACCAACTAGGGTGTGTGGTTATTGGAGAGGAGTATTGCCTGTGGGGACCATCCTGCATCCAGCAGTATCCTCATGGGATGGAGGTGCTGCATAGTAAAGAGATGGACAAAGCCTGCACTGCTGCTGCTCCCAAACTACAACTGCAGAGCCACTTAGACCTCCAGAACCAGCAGGTGAGCTACAGCACCGGAGACAATACCCATGTAGTGGCCAGATCTTCCTAGGCAGGGGGGAACAGGTGCTACACCAGGATCATTGAAGAAACTCCACTGGATAGTTAAAATCACCAAAGGCTATAGGTTAATTCCAGGCATTTGTGAGATTAAAAAAAAACTGCCTGTTCTGGACAAGTGTCAGTCTGTTGTCTTGTTCAGTCCATTTATTGCCGACAAGCACTGACACTGTACACGTTATTAAAATACTAACATTACTAAATCTCAAACATGTGAAATAGTAAATTGCCCAAACCAGCTATAACCCTGAACAATAAATTATTTGAATTGACTAACTAGTATTGTCTATCATATTGCAGTACAGTAGAGCTAAAATTGAATATATTTCAATTTTTTTTTTTTTTTTTTAAAGATCTGATTGCCACTAAATTGTGTTAGGTACTGTAGCCATTACTAGCTGCTGTGTATGGGCTTATGTGGACTGAGTCTTACTCACTGGATGACTCAATTCACAGAAAATAATAATTTATTATTATTATTATTAATACCTTATCACAGACTTCACTCAGGGATTTTTTATTCAGTGAAAGTCAGGGTTTACATAGGCCTTATGTACTGTGTATTTATTTATAGATGTATTTATTTAGTTATATACTGTACACATAGTAATTATGCACCATGAAGGAGCTATGCTCTGAAAATCATCTTTGTTGCTTTAATATTTATCATTGTACATAAAGGAATTGAGATAAACATTTTCTCCCTTCTCTTACTAACAGATTAAGCTTTCTTTCACATCCACACACACACACACACTTCAGTAACAAAAGCAGCCATGTGGTGGGAGGGACATGTTCAACAGACCAGACTATCCTTCTGTTTCTTAGTTACTTTCTTTGTTATAGTGTAGAAAAAAAACAAGAGAGCTACAGCTTTGGTTTAACCTTAGCCAGTTTAACCTTTTGGATGCTAGAGGACAAGACAATTCAGACCACTCTTGTATTGCGCTGACTGTATGTATCGCTGTACATAAAATTTGTGAAGGCACAAGTCCCTGTCCTGTAGAACTTACAAATATAGTTTTTGGTGCCTAAGGCACAGAGAGATAAAGTGACTAATGCTACGGCCCCACTGCCTGCCAAGCTGGCGGCACATGCAGCCGAGTTCCCCAGTCTGCAGTGAGCAGGAGGTGACGGGGGTGCAGCCATGACGTCACCCGGCAGGTTCACCCTCATTGGCTGAATTGCCGGGGTCATGGCCCAGCGCTCCGTGACTAGTGTTAGGCTTGGTCCCTGCTGGCTAAAAGCGGGTGCTGTGGGGACAAGAGCCGCCCCTCAATGGGGCTGGGCCCGCTGCAAGGGGCGGCCGCCGCGCTGTGCGGCGAGTATTTCCAGCAGACTTTAAAATTGAGATCATAACTAGCGACGGAGCCAATGAGGACAAACCTGCCGGGTGACGTCATGGCCGTGCCCCCCGTCACGCCCCCGTCTTTCCCCTTGCAGCTCACTGCAGACCAGGGAACTCGGATGCACGCGCCGCCAGCGGGCGCTGCAGTAGCCAGCGGGGACCTGGCATTAAGGTCACAAGGCACTGACAGCAAGATTTGAACCAGGCTCCCTTGATTCAAACTCAGTGTCATTGTTTACAGAATCAGTGCCTTTACTCACTGAGCTGACTTTTCTTTAAATAGATGCTTGTTTTTGAAGTTGGCCTTTGTGAAATAAATACCGCATCTAAGTTACACAGTTTATTCACTTCATGCATAGGAGGGACTGAACTACATTGAACACATCCTTGTTGTGGTTTATTTTTCAATCCTAATGTAAAAAAACTTTTCTAAAGACTTTTACAAGATGCCGTGTTGAAGGGTAGTCCTGGAGAGCAGATGGCTTTTCAAACCTTTTTTATTTTTTTCTGGAAGGCTTAATCTTACAGAAGCTGTAAATGTGAAATGTAAATTCATACTTAGTACCACCTTTGATTTCAAAGAGGATTACACCTATTCGCTGAAAGCAAAGCAACACCAAAGCTACATGAAATGGAATTACCACTACTTAGGCCTTTTTCTATTGCCTCTTTATATTGTTAACTCCTTCCAATTCATTAATTCTAATCCTTATTAGTCTAAGTAACACACATATGAATAGACAGGACTGGACACTAGAGCATATGTGCCTATTGTATCACTCCCTGGTTAATCCATAGCCTGGGGTGAGGACAGACACTGAAAAAAGCGACTGGCCGGGGGTTCTGACTAGGCAGAGCAGTGTGCCTCTCAGTGGGGAGGATCAGAAAGGGGCTCTGTGATCAGACAAACTCAATGCATTAGGCCTCCATTGCATTTCTTTGTTAATCAATCTGCTAGCAAAGCCCTGTATAAAGGCTGCCATGTTATTATGTAAAGAGAGTTGACTTCAGTAAACACGCCAAGATAGCAGAATACTTACCTTCTTTTGAAAAACACATGCGCTACTAAAAAAATATATGATCGCACAATATACATCTTTAGTGAATATAAGAAGGAGTCCGACCCCCTACTTCATGTGTTGATTAGAAAAAATAAAGAATGATTTAATGCTTTGGTGACATAAACCAACCTCTCAATCAGATCAGAATACAAATGTTAGTCTATTATTTTGGAAAAATGTCCATCCTCCACAACTGCCATGCATTATGTTTTATTATGTGTATGTCCTTTTTGTGTTAATTAACATGACCGTTCCCTAAATGATTGTGCAATATGCAAAGTTGTAATATAACACAACTTTATTTTACATTACTGTTTTATTTTATTATTCCGTTAAGAAAAATGTAAACTTGTGATTTGGGGGGTCATGCAGAAAGCGGCGGAAAGGCACTTCTCGCCAGTTTCCCGCCAAAAAATGCCTACCCCTATTCAGTAAGGGGCGAGAAAGTGGCGAGAATCAAACAAAACGCCAGTTTTTTTTGAGGTTTTTTTTTTCCGCCATTGGCGAGGCGGCACTTTTCGCCTAAAATAGACATGTTTTCCGCCACTCTGTATTCTAGTAGTGGCGAGTAGCTTTGCGCCACTCTTCGCCACTCTAGAATGGCGTTTTTATGCCGAATCAGCCACGGCCAAAAAAGTTGGCAAGTTGATGGTGAGAGGCTGCAGATGAGCTGAGGATCGGCACTTAGAAAAAATTCTGGCCTTTTTCCTGGCTGGGATTGATGCAGGGGGTCTCCTGAGCTTATACCATTAATACCAGCACCGGAGCCCCCCAGCATGCATCCGAGGCAGGAAAAATGCATTTAAAGGCCACTTCATTACCTTAGCGGCTAACGCTAAGGCAATGAAGGGGTTAAGCCGCCGTGCCAGGTTTATTGTGGCTAGCGGGGGTGGGTGAAGGGGGTATTTGGCCCGTGTTGCTTGTATAGGGCTTGCGGGGGGTTGCGGGTGCACTTAACCCCTTCACGATCGTAGCGGTTAATACTGCTACGGTCATGAAGGGGTTAAGCCCTCCTGCTACCCAACCGCAAACCCTAAACAACCACTGTTGGGGCTAATACCCCCTTCACACACACTCGCTACCCACAATAAAAAAAAAACACACAACAGCCCCACACTAAATAAATAAATAAATATATCTAAATAAATAAATAAATATATCTAAATAAATATATCTAATTAAATATATATATATATATATATATATATATATATATATATATATATATATATATATATATATATATATATATGGGTGGTTTTCTGGGCATGCACCTTAACCCTGGCTGTGCTCAAAGCGTTGACCATGCAGCAAGCTTAAGCCTATAGGGAACCATGTTAAAAATGGTTATTGAGGCAAAAAGTGACACTGTGAGCTTATTTGCATGTCATTTCCCAGAATCCCTTGCTGCAGTGGAAGTGCTGTATGCTGGGTGATAATGGGGAAAGGCAGGGTTGCAGACCTGCCTGAGACATGCAGATGAGCATACAGTTATATTTGCATATATATATATATATATATATATATATATATATATATATATATATATATATATATATATATATATATATATATTACCCCAACAAACCCTATACCCCCTAACATACACATATATGCACATCAATGATACTATAGGCCGGTGGGGGCCCTTGGGTGCTACCCGCAGGCCTGCAGTACCAATTAGGTGCCCCCCCTCCAAATTAATGTCAAAACACATACATACTGATAAATAAATAACCCCCCCCCCTTAACACATACAGTATAGTAATGGGCACAATGACTATTATCCACAAATGGATAATAGTGAATGTGCCCATTTTAAATACATAAAGGACAATAAATACATTAAATACATATAGCACTCACCCATGTCCGGCTGCCACGAGGAAGGCAATCTTCATCTTCATCCTGTTCATGCCCCCTCCGATGCTGCAAAACAGACACAAGAATAAAAAAATCCAATGTATTGTCCTCTAACCCCTTAATTACCATAGCGGTTATTAACCTCTACAGTCATTAAGGGGTTAACCCACCCTCACCCACCCCTCGGGAGGCCTACATACCCTCCCACACTAACCCCCCACCCAGTGAGGCCTAACCACCCTCACCCACTACCCACAAGGGAGGCCTACCCACATACCCTTGGTGCCAATAGCCCCTCCCCCCACCCCCAGTTCCCACAATAAAAACAATACACAGCCCCACATTAAGCATCATTCTATTTATTAAATACATTTCCCACCCCCTGTGCCCCCCCCCCCCATAAATACATGATTTATCCTTTTACATACAGGGTTCATACCCCAGCCACATGGGAGTTCCCGGCGGGCTGGCGGGTCACCTGACAGACCTACAGGGTACCAGCAACTTGTTTGACACAGGTTCTTGAGGCCTGTTGGTGGGTCCCGCCAAGTGCCATGGCCCCCAGGTGGTCTCCTTGGGTCAACGTGGGCCACAATTGGGTCCCCACGGTAGGCCCGCGGATGTCTGGGAGCCCCGGGTCAATTCCACAGGTGTCTGCGGGGCCTCGGGTGGTTCTCACGGGGTCTGGGGAACTCACGAGTGCTCACTTCGGGTCCGCGGTGCTCCCACGGATGTGGGACCACCGGTTCATCCCCGCACCTACGGGTCTGCGGTGCTCCCACTGATGTGGGACCACCGCTTCATCCCCGCAGGTGTCACCCGTGGAACCACCAGCCTGATACCCGTGAGATACCCGAGGAGACCGCAGGTGTTCTCCAGAGGTCTCACGCAGAACCAAGGAACAAACCCTGAATGTAAAAAAAATAAACCTGGCCTATACATTCAATACATACATCCTCCCCCCCCCCAACACCTACAGTACAATAATGTGTAAAATAACTATTATCCAGATAGGGATAATAGATTATTTGCCCATTATTAAACACATTAACTAGCATATTAAAATAAATAAAGTACTACTGACCTCATCAATAAGAAGCCTCCGTCGCCAGCAACATCCTTGTCTTTCGTTGCCCACAAAATTCATAGCCAATACATAGCCAATACATTGCAATTACATTCAGATATCAATTAACCCCTTAAACACCTTATCGGATAATAACCGCAAAGGTAATTAAGGGGATAAGCCATACTGGCCCGATACCCACCGTTCACCCATTCATTTGTACAGTGGCTTCATGATGCAACTATATATATATATATATATATATATATATATATACAGATATATATATATATATAAATATATATACACACACACACACACATGATGAACCAATATACAAATAAATGTAGAAGGGTTATCAAAAACATGCTGAACTACAAATACCTTTTCTCCATACAGACACACTACAATAAAATCAATTTCCTTTAATAATCCAATCTGATCTTCCAATCAAAATCCTCAAATGCCAATCAAAAGCCACAAATGACACTGAAAACATTGCATTTACATTGTATACATGATGCATACAATCTATGCACCATATACATTCTGCAAATGAATGTTAACAATAACATATTCCAAACAAAATACCAATACATCCAAACAAGTATACTATTTAAACCAATCCAGTAACCATCAATCAATTTGCAGACATTAATTACATCCCCAAACAATTAAAATAGCATCCATACCAATTACACAATTAACTATAGCAACCGTTAAAGAGAACAAGTTACCATCATACAAAATAGAAGGACACCAAAAAATAAAATATACAAAAGCAAGCCTCACCCTGACCTAAAGTACACCATACAATAGCAAAAATTACATCTATCTAATTTTAAAATACATGACACACACATTTATGCATAGCAGCATAGCCAAAATATTGTAAAACACAGCAAATAAAGCTTTTAAAACAACATCATTTCTTACCCTGTATGTATATATCGATCTAGACATACATACATACATACATACAGTGGCAAGAAATGATATACCAAAAATAAATAAATACACATGTAAAAAAAGCTTTAAAAAAAAGAACAAGTTAAATAAAATACATTTCTTTAGTTCACTTACCATTACTTGACCCACTCACCGACTCCCGTTGAACAGCTTACTCTCGAAACAATCCACCATGCACAGGAACCCATAAAATAAAAAACCATAAAATAATAAACATTAAAAAAAAAATTCAAAACAATCCACGGGTCTTCTATTTGTAATCCATCTTCATCTGTATTCCTCTTTTTTCTATTTGCGTCTCTCTTCCGGGGTCTTCATGTCTTCTACGGCCACGGCCTGGCCTTCTTCTTCTGCAGGAGGTCCTACCTCCACGGCGTCTGCCTTCAAAATGAGACGACATAGGCTTTTAAAGGCCTATGACGTCACATTTTCGTCATGGTTCCCACGGCCCTGATTGGGCCGTGAAAACCATGTGTTTTGGCTGAGAAAAAAAAAATGATGACGTCACTTAAAGGCAATGAAAGCACAGCTAATCAGAATGGCTTTGCTTCAATTGCCTTTAAGATGACGTCATTAAAAGAAACATGGCCAGCCTCACATGGTACGGTAGCCAATCTATATATTGAATGTATAGGCCAGGTTTATGTTTTTTACATTCAGGGTATGTTCCTGCGGTCTCCTCGGGTATCTCACGGGTATCAGGCTGGTGGTTCCACGGGTGACACCTGCAGGGATGAAGTGGGGGTCCCACATCTGTGGGGGCACTGCGGACCCATAGTCTGTGGGGAAGAACCGGTGGTCCCACATCCGTGGGGGCACCGTGGACTTGTAGGTGCGGGGATGAACCGATGGTTCCACATCCGTGGGGGCACCGCGAACCCATAGTGAGCACTCGTGAGTTCCCCAGACCCCCGTGAGAACCACCCGAGGCCCCGCAGATACCTGTGGGTTTGACCCGGGGCTCCCAGACATCCGCGGGCCTACCGTGGGGACGCAATTGTGGCCACGGTGACCCAAGGAGACCACCTGGGGGCCATGGCGCTTGGCGGGACCAACCAACAGGCCTCAAGAACCTGTGTGAAACAAGTTGCTGGTACCCTGTAGGTTTGTCAGGTGACCCGCCAGCCCGCCGGGGACTCGCGTGGGACTGGGGTATGAACCCTGTATGTAAAAGGATAAATCATGTATTTATGGGGGGGGCACAGGGAGTGGGTAATGTATTTATTAAATAGAATGATGTTTAATGTGGGGTTGTGTATTGTTTTTATTGTGGGTACTGGGGGTGGTGGGGAGGGGGTATTGGCACCAAGGGTATGTGGGTAGGCCTCCCTTGTGGGTAGTGGGTGAGGGTGGTTAGGCCTCACGGGGTGGGGGGCTAGTGTGGGAGGTTATGTAGGCCTCCCGAGGGGTGGGTGAGGGTGGGTTAACCCCTTAATGACTGTAGCGGTTAATAACCGCTATAGTGATTAAGGGGTTAGGGGACATTACATTGGATGTTTTTATTCCTGTTTCTGTTTTGCAGAAGCGGATGGGGTATTAGCAAGATGAAAATGAGGATGGCCTTCATCGTGGCAACCGGACAAGGGTGAGTGCAATATGTATTTAATGTATTTATTGTTCTTTATGTATTTTAAATGGACAACTGCACTATTATCCATTTGTGGATAATAGTAATTTTGCCCATTACTGTATTGTATGTTGTGTATTGCAATGTTTATTGGGGGCAATTGTCCCCAATAAACATGCTATTATGCCTTAACCCCTTCATTGCCTTAGCGGATAGCCGCTATGGTAATGAAGCAGCATTAATGTATTTTAATAATATTGTGCGAGAGCTGGGGGTCCCCTGAGCTGAACCGCATTGATTTATGATTCAGAGACCCCTGCTTCCCGAGTTACAGGCCCCGGTTTGGGGCATCGGTTACAATGTCGACACCATGTTTATTGCGGGCACGTAGCGTATGGGACGCTATAAACATGGCGGCGACACTGACCACCCGATCACACATACTAGGGCCTGTAACTCGGGAAGCAGGGGATCCCTAGTCCACAAAGCAATGCAGTTCAGCTCAGGGGACCCCCTGCTCACTGTACAGTATTATTAAAAATATATTCATGCTGCTTCGTTACCATAGCAGATAGCCGCAAAGGTAAGGAATGATTGTGTATTGATATGTGTGTTTTATTCATAGTGTAGATGTGCAGAGGGTCTCCGGAGCTGAACCGCTTTGGTTTTAGCTCCGGCGACGCCCTGCTTCCTGAGATACAGGCCCCTTTATGGGGTGCCGGTATCCCTCTGCTTTGTTTACATTCTGCGGTCACGTGATCGGGACCTTTAAATGCAGAGGGATACCGGCACCTCATAAAGGGACCTGTATCTTGGGAAGCAGGGGGTCCCCGGACCTGAAACCAATGCGGTTCAGCTCCGGAGACCCCCTGCACATGTACACTATGAATAAAAATGGTTTATAAAATAATTTTTAATGTGCCGATGTTTGCGCGGAGAGAGCGGCGGATCTCTCTCTGCTGCAGACATATCTCGGCAGGGGGCGGCTTCTCGGCAGCTTCTCGCCAGGCAGCTGTCTCGCCACCGGTTACTCGCCATTTTATCAAATGGTGGTGGTTCATTCATTCGCCAGGGATTCGGCCCTTACAGCATACAGCGAGTTTAACACGCCAAAAACATGGCTAGTTCCAAAACTGGCGAATGGTTTTTTTCGCTGCTTACTGCATAGACCCCTTGATGTGTTTTGATGGATGGACATACTCTTTGTCAATTAAATTAGTGTACATTATGTTGACTAGAACTTTGACATTTTCATAGGTCTCTTCTTATTTATTTTACATAGTTCACATAAAAAGAGACCTATGTGGTTTCCAACACTGTGTAAATAACACTGTAATTCCATTTATGAAGATCATGTCAGTCCATTACAATGTACTTTTTTTAGTTAAAACAATTTGTGAAAATTTGATAAACCCATAACAACAACAAAAATCAACACGCATTAAATGTCAATATGCAATAAATTCCCTTCACGTGATCTATTATGTACTGCCATTTTCAGAAACGTCTGCTGAAAGTAGCGAAATGGGCAAACGTTAGGCAAAATTGCCAGATCTTAAAATGTTGCAATTTTGAAAGAAATTTGTGAAAAAATATCCACCAAAGTGAAAAAGAACGCAGTGCACAGCATGAACGGGCTAAGACAGCAAAATAATGAAAAGTGCTTTTGAGCACGAAACACATCAGAGATTCACTGTCCCGTTTACTCATCCTTTGCCACAAGATCAATAAATATTTTTTTTATTATTTTGCTGTCTTAGCTTGTTCCTGCAGTGCAGTGGGTTCTTTTTTACTTTGGCGGATATTTTTTCAACGACTGCAATGATCCTTACAGCAGGAAGCACGCCACCTGAGTTTTACACCACAAGCCGTGAGTACTCCCTTTACTAACCTTTTTTAGCTTACCGGATAGTCTCAGGATTGAATCATAGTCTACGGTCCTATTGATCAATTCCTCCAGGGTTGGTTCATTCATTATAAGGGGAGGGGATCCGCTCTACCTGTCTTCACTGGCCAGGTAGTTGTGAGTTCCCCATATTTCCCCCAGGACTACATACCCTCAATTAGGAGGTATTTACTGATTCGATTGTAGAGTTTTCGGCCACTGATAGTGTTTGTAATAATATTCTCCATGACTTTCTATCAAAATTAGTTTTATACTTACCGGGAACAGAATATTTTTATCCATATAGGCTCTGCAGCACTGATGCTGGACATTCTTGTTCTATTTTTGACATTTGTGAAAAGGTTTGCAAAACACATATGAATACATTCATACATCTGTAGACCTTTGTTACATGTGCATATTTGATCAAAATGGTAAAATAGAATTTTCCAATCAATTATTTGGCTAACTCATAGGAATAAATATCACAGAAGATGTCCACCACACACTCAAAATATTATCTAACCAGAAATACTTCTAAATTGTATATTTTTACTTCAAAAGTATATTTTTACTAATATTCATATTAGGTGTAGCAGGGTACCCCCCTGGCTACTATTCTACCCAATGGACTGGCAGTAAACCCTGGTATTATTAGGTTGCCAGTAGTTTGTATGGGGTTTTCCCCTTCACCTTTGGTACTACACTTGAGTGACAGCAGAGGGTGGTACATACTGTTGTAGCTGGGACAACGGGATGCCCGCCTTCTGGCTGTACTTAAGGGCAGGACCGCCCTGAATTTAGGGGTTGTTCCTTCCCTCTGAGGAAGGCAGGTCACACAACTGGGAGCCTGAGATTGGGGCCTTCCCATGTGCTCTTCCCTCCATGGAGAGTGAGTGTGGACGATACCTCTGCCTCCGCTTGGGAGGTGGGGAAGAGCTAGGATGGTTGCGGGTGCCATTGGCCTGTAGTTACGGTCCAGGGACCATCTTCAGTGAGAGCTGAGCTGACAGATTGTATACGGCAGAAGACTGCTGTGTAACTGTTACTGCAGAGTGTAGTAATAAACCCGTTCCTGTTTTGCAATATACCTCCTGCCTGGTGCGTGACCTTACTGGGGGGAGAGGTAATAGTTCTACCGTGGGAGATCACCTTCAGTTCCTAGAGCTTACGGCAGATGGAGGCGCTGCACTGCTAAGAAAATATGTGGGGTAAGAACCCCAGAAGCCTGTTCCTGTGTCCCCACTATCATCGGTGGATGACTGAGTCCTCCTTTTGCCAGCAGGTATATGCACCATACACCCTGTAATGGCCCCTATCTGCGATTGGGTGGGGAAAACACCATTACATACAGTACTGTAGGTAATGTGCAAAATAAGCATACAGATACCAAAGCAATCAGACATAGTGTGAACAGAGAAAACCACATGTGAACAGGAGAAAAAAATGGGGGGAAAAAAGAAGAAAAATAACACAATAATATTCAAAAAAGTTTTAAGGTGGGCAATGTCAACGTTTCAGGGTAATAAAACCCTTTCTTCTGGCCCATTTCTACATGTAGAACATGTAGTACTTACCTTAAAAAGATCAGAGTGAGCTAACAAAATAATCTAACCAAGTTCCATCTGGAGCATCAAAGAGATATTGCTCATATTTAAGTTTTTAGAAGAGTCCCATTTTTGGTGCTGCTGTCAGAGGATAGCAAGAATGATAATGCTGCAGTGGCTTAGGCTGCTCGGCCGGGAGATTTGTGGCTGGCTAGGTGTGCATGTGGCGGGGGGGCGTGTTGGGGGGCGTGCCCATGGTGTCACAGAGCTGGTTCGCCCTGATTCGGCGAACCGCACACGTGATGCACCAGCGAGAGGCAAATTCAATTTTGCTTGCTTCAGCAAGCAGCTAAGCACCGAGCATGTCCTGGCGCTCGCTCACACTGGTCACACACATTGCTGCAATGTGTTTAATCGTGGCGGGCGTGAGTGTGAGCGCCCACTCAGCCTCACCCTGGCCGCAGACTAATATGCATAGGAAGGCAGTCTTGCTTATTTTTACAACCAGCAGTTTTATATGGAGCTTTAAAAGGAGAATGCTTAATTCATGTCTTCTTTTAGTCCAAAATCCATCAAACAAACTCATTCATTTGCCTGCACCTTGACAACTATGAATATAAATTAGATTCTACCTGTATTGATTACTGATAGTTATAGATAGTTATTGTAGATAGATAAATATTATTATTGTTTATTTGTAAAGCGCCAACATATTCCACCGCGACATTCCACAGAGCTCCGGTAACTCAGGGCTCATAATACAGCTTTATCTAAAGGTGGCATTGCTCCCGTCCAGACCCTGAAATATGGAGGGGGGAGGGAGTTCTTTTTTTCTTGAGTAGCCAGTGACTTAGAGTATATACCTCCTCAAATGATCCTTTATGCAAAACGTGAGAGATACCTGGGAACAAACTTGAGATACACCTAAAAGGCTAATTTGGAAATGCAAAGTATATTCAAATGTTTGAAATTAGTATATGGTATGACTTAACTAATGTTGCATTAACCTTGACGGAACTTTGTGGTTTGGCCTTGTTAGGGTGAATGACTCTTTTGCATATACTGTATTTCCTCGTTTCTAACACGCACTTTTTTTCACATTTTACCATTTCTGAAATCGGGATTCCTTACAATCGATGTAATTAAAAATGGGTATGGTTCCTGTACCAATATGGTCGCTAATGCGAGTCAACTAATAATCACGTGATCTCCTACGTTGCGGAATGACTTTCCTAGAGCACGTTGCTGCCAACCCTAGAGCACCACCCGTAGTGTTGATCAAGAGGTTTCTTTTGCCCTATGACAGGATGAAGGTGCCTTCATTTAAGTTGTTATTGTGTTAATGCCTGCGCATGTGCGAAATTGCTGTGCATAGAAGGTATCCCTAATTGTCACTTAAAATTTCATTAAAAAGGCTTCAGTATGATGCAGCATTGAAACAAAAAGTCATTATGTACTCAGAAGAGCACGGAAATAGAGCTGTGAGAGGTAAATTTACTACAGAATAAGTGAAGCAAATATTAGTTGCTGGAGCTACAGTATGACCGCACTGCCAGAATTTCTTGTAAAACACCAACCAAGTGCTTTACAGGACCAAAAAAGGGAAGATACCAACATGTAGATAAAGCTGTGCTTCGCTTTGTCATTGAGACACATGCAAAAGGATTGCCTGTCACACACCAGGCAATGCATTTAAAGGCAGTAGAAATTGCCAAATCTCTTGGAATAGATCATATTATTTTCAAAGCTAGGAGAGTTTGGTGTGACCGATTCATACATCGTGAAGGACTATCACTCAGGCGCCGAACATCTATCTATGAAAAACTTCCAGCTGACTTTCAAGAGAATCTGCTCAACTTCCAGTGCTACAGCCGCGGCCCCTTTTATTCTCCAACATCTCCGATTTTTGTCGGGGATTTTTTCCGAATGCCACGTACTTCACTGCGTTCATGCCGCATTCATGTTGCAGTCATGCCGGCGTCACCCGCGGTTGATGTGTTTATTGATGTGTTTATTGATAATGGTTCGGATTTAATTGGGTGCAATTCTTCGCGTATCCGCCAGGTGGCAGATATTCATGAGATGTAATGCGCATGCGCTTCAGTAATGTGTCGACTTGCAGGTGTTTAAAAAAAATACCACAGTGGCCCATTGTAAATTGACCTTGGTACTGAAGAAGTTACAATAATGTATCAATTTAGGAAGTTACAATAATGTATCAATGTAGGCTTTTCATATTAAAAAATACATGCACAGTGTCTGGTGATGTTTTATTGTCCTGCAAGTCCCGACATGAGTGCGCCACTGTGGTCCGTGTTCCAAAAACCCGACATAACGTATGCTTATTTAATATGGACCGCGATTAATGCAACAGATGATAAGATACAACAGTTGGTCAAATTTATCAGTATTTTATCGAAAACTTTGACTTTTACAAATTTTTACCAGATGCTCATGTGTGGAAGCGTGCAATAAGGAAAACGTTATGTATCGATCCGTGATTTTTTTCATATTGATCCCACACACGGTGTTAAAGGAGGGTATTGCTGTGTAGCACCAGATTTTTCCCGTATCTTTGATTATGGAGACTTCAAAAGGTGAAAGGTCATGTTAAAACCAACTAAGAAACGTCAGTCGCAGGCAAGCAATGCCAGCCAGCACCGGCAATGCGCCAGCACCGGCTTCCAATAACCGTCCGACCGTCAGTGAAAACCTGGTGACCGGCAACCCTTGCTGTCTGTCCCCACCTGGATACCTGCAGCCTGAGCAGGATTTCACGTACAGATTCCAGGAAGCTTGCATGTACAAAAGCGATTTCCAGCCTCATCAGCTGACTACAGGTGTAGTAGTCCCGCTGTCACCTGTCAACTACGTGTATAATCAAGAATACGGGACTGGCAGTGGCTCGACGCCAGCTGATTGGCAAAGTCTATGGTGAGTAATGTTGCCGTATTTTATTCTGTTTTTGAAATATCAATATCAATGCACAGTCAAGCGATTCTCCTGTAAGCAATATCATTGGCTGAGCAGCTTCTACAGTAGATACTGAACAATTGGTGGAAAGCTAGGCGCATGCGCATTGGAACCTTCTTGAAACGCATATGCGTGTCATCACATCGAAAGTAGGCGTGTGAACAGGAGACGCCCCCCCGAGAAAATTATTGGTGGGACTGACTGTGGGAACTTCTTTAGGGGACTGACTGACCATTACAGTAAAACTTGTACTTTTGTTTTTCCACAGAAAAGAAAACTTTGTAATCTCATGCGGAAAACGGCAAATGGAGGTATTCGATGGATAATATCGCTTTGTGTAAAACAAACCACATACTGGAGTCAACAGTTTAGTGGCCGTTGTTATTGATTAGGATAGAATACTGTAACTGAGAGCTTCATAGAAAACCTGAAACAGTATGCTGTTGTTTTCAGACCGTATATAATACTTTTTTTATATATATACTGTATAATAAACCTGAAAAATAAAAAGTATGCATTTATTTTACATGTATTCCAGTACATATGTGTATTCTATACCCGTACAGCATGTATTGGTTTTTTTTTTATAACTTAAATTTTTATTAGTTTTCACAATGTTACAATACATGCGTACATACAATATTTGTAATGATTTTCAACATTGAACACTGTGTAACTCCCATTTTCTAGTGGAATAATAATACATCATAACACTCCCTATGTGGGAGGGGGTTGGGGAGGGAGAGGGTTGTAGGGGGGGGGGGACACACCTCTTCTGCATGCTTCTTTTCCTTGGGTCACCGCCTCACCTTGTATCTCACCTTGTATACGACTCTCTGTATTCCTACTCGGGTCGCTTAGATTAACTACAATCTAACCCAAGCCCTCCTACATCAAAGGAGAACGCACTTGCCACTATTAGAGCCAGATTGTGGACCTGTCCACCCATGTGATGTCTGTTTGGTCTAGCCACGGTGTCCAGACTTTTAGGTAATTTTTGCCAGTATCGTCTAGGAGACTTGTCAATTCCTCCATCTGGTAGGTATGCCAAATTCTGTTCCGAATTTTGGGGATTACTGGGATTTCATTTTGTTTCCATAATGCTGCGATCTCTGCCCTCGTGGCCAATGCGAAATGTGCAATCAGTTTCATATCTGTTTTAGCTATCCCCGGGGTCTGCCTGTTCAACAGGAATAACAACGGGTCTAGTGGAATTGTGAGGTTAAGGATACTCTGTAGCCAATCTCTAATTTGCTCCCACAAGGGAGTTACCCGAGGGCAAGACCACAGCATATGTAACAGGTCGGCCGGGTCTCCACATTGTTTAGGGCACAATGGGGAGTATCCTGGGACAAATTTTGATAATCTAACTGGGGTGTGGTACCATCTCATTAATACTTTATATGCGTTCTCCTTTAATGTGGTGCACAATGAACTCTTGGAGGCTGCTGTAACCATCTGCGTCCACTCCTCCTCCTCCAATGTCTCTCCCAGGTCCTTTTCCCACATCAACATATATCCTATCTTTTTTTGTGACCGTGGGACTAGAACCGATCACTTCCTTATACATCTGCGATGTAAGTCCCTTCGTGTCCGTCTCAACCAGACTGAGCTTTTCAAAGTTTGTCAATGGGGGACGGGATTTGAATTTGTTGTAAAATGCTCTGATCTGGAGGTATCTAAAGAATTCTGATTGGGGGATCTCTTTTTCCGATTTAATTTGTTCAAATGTTTTAATTTTGTTATTGTCCTCCAAATCCCTAAGTCTATGTATACCTTTAGCTCGCCAAATCAAGGCGTCCGCCCTATTCAGACCCGGAGCGAAGTCTGAATTTCCCCATAATGGGGTCATTATGGATCCCCTACTAGTTAGGTTACATGACAGCTTGGTGGACTTCCAGATCATGAGTGAGTTGGTCATCGAGGAGAGCAGCTCGGATCCAGCTTTCTTTGCCGTGTTTGGGGACCAGATTAGGTTGTTTAACTCCAATGGGAAGCAACACTCTTTCTCCAATGCTACCCATCTTATCAATTCTGGGTTTGTTTGCCATTGGGAAATTTGACATAATTGTGCTGCCTTATAGTAGGATAACAAACAAGGTACTGCTAGTCCCCCCTCCAATTTTTGTTTTATTAGGGTTTGTTTTTTTACTCTCGCTTTTTTGCCTCCCCATATAAACTTAGAGATCGCGGATTGAAGGGAGAGTATTTCCTTCAATCCCAGTGGCACTGGGAGGGTCTGAAATAGGTACAAAATCCTTGGGAGGAGGTTCATTTTAACGCTGTATATTTTCCCTATCCATGATATTTTAAATTTGTCCCATTTTCTCATGTCTTCCTTTAATTCTTTGAATAATCTAGGATAATTTGCCTTATATATTGATTGATAGTCTTTGGTGATATTGACTCCTAGGTACTTAATCGCTGATTTTTGCCAATTGAAATTGAAATGAATTGAAAGTAATTTTTCCAGATTTTTCGGGAGATTAATGTTTAATGCTTTTGATTTGGCCTGGTTTATTTTGAACCCCGAAATCCTTTTAAATTTCCCTAGCAAGTCAAAGAGATTTGGGAGCGAGGTCAATGGCTTAGAGATGGTCAAAAAGACATCGTCGGCATATACAGCCACTTTATGGGATTGGTTGTTCACGTTTATTCTTGTGATGTCCGGGCTCTCACGAATCTGGGCCGCCAGAGGTTCCAGACAGAGAGCGAAAAGTAGAGGCGAGAGCGGGCAGCCCTGCCTCGTACCACTCCTGATCTTAAATAGATTGGATGGGAAACCTTGGTGTTGCACCCTAGCGGTTGGGTTGGTATAGAGGGTCAGTATTGCCCCTATCAGTTTGTCTACAAAGCTAAAGGCTCCAAGCGCAGCTCTTAGGTATGCCAGTCAATCCTGTCAAACGCCTTTTCCGCACCATAGTTTTTATCTGTTTATTATTGGCTATTTCTATCAGATCAATAATTCGTCGGGTATTGTGTGCCGCTTGACGATCTTTAATGAAGCCGACTTGATCTGGATGTATTACTCTCGGCAGGATATGACTCAATCTGTTGGCAATTAGTTTGGCGTATATTATGATGTCTGTGTTTATAAGGGAGATTGGTCGATAACTCTTACAATCGAGCGGATCTTTACCTGATTTATATATAAGGGATATGGACGATTGGAGCATTTGGTCCGGGAATGGTCTGCCCTCCAACACCTCATTGAACATGTTAAGCATGTATGGGGCAAGGGTTTTTACATTTTTTTTGTAGTAAAGGTTAGAGAAACCATCCGGGCCCGGAGCTTTTGCTGGCTTTAGTTCTTTAATCACCTGGGTAAGTTCCTCCAGGGTAAACTCCGTTCCTAAAGACTCTCGCTCCCCAACCTCCATCCTCGGCAGGTTGGAGCCCGCCAGGAAATCCCGCAGAGCTCTTTTTATGTTCAGATTGTGTGCCACTTTCTCTCCATTGTAGAGGTTTTCATAAAATTTCTTGAATTCCTCAACTATCCCCTTGGGGTTGGACGTGGATGCCCCCGTCTGTAAGCGGATGGCTTGGATATTATAATTTGGGGCCTTGTCCTTTAATTTGTTTGCTAGCATAGTATCTGGTTTGTTTGCTTTTGTAAAAAAACCTCCTCTTAGACCAGCTCAACGAGTTCTCCACCTGGGCAGTCAGTACTGCACCGACACACTTTATTCGAGCAAATACCCGGTATGTACCTGGCAGATACCTGGAATGCGCCGCTCCTCACCTCTGACAAGCCCCGTTGCGTTTGCCTTCCCAGCCTGGGTTCATGCCTGGCTGACGGGCGGCTGATTTGTTAAATGATAATGATTAGGATTTAATAGGCTGCAATGCTTCGCGTGTATACCAGATGGCATAAATTCATGAATTGTAATGCAGTATATATATATATATACTGTGCAGTATTGCAGCCAGCGGGAATAAAATGCTTCAATCCCTGCCTGGAAAATACCTCAATGCACTCGGGCAGAAAACAGTCACAAACCGCAGTGGTGGGGGGGAAAGGGGGCAGCGGTGGAGGGGGGAGGGGGGGCGGTGGAGGGGGGGAGGGGGCAGTGGAGGGGGATAGAGGGGGGGCAGTAGAGGGGGGAGGGGGGGCAGTGGAGGGGGGAGGGGGGGCAGTGGAGGGGGGGATAGAGAGGGGGGGAGTGGAGGGGGGAAATAGGGGGGCAGTAGAGGGGGGTAAGAGGGGGGGCAGTGGAGGGGGGGCAGTGGAGGGGGGAGAGGGGGCAGTGGGGCAGTGGAGGGGTGGGCAGTGGAGGGGGGGGCAGTGGAGGGGGGTAGAGGGGGCAGTGGGGCAGTGGAGGGGGGCAGTGGAGGGGGGAGGGTGGGGCAGTGGAGGGGGGGAGGGGGCAGTGGAGGGGGGGAGGGGGGCAGTGGAGGAGGGGAAAGAGGGAGGGGGGGTGGAGGGGGGGAAATAGGGGGGGCAGTGGAGGGGGGTAAGAGGGGGGCAGTGGAGGGGGGGCAGTGGAGGGGGAGAGGGGGCAGTGGGGCAGTGGAGTGGGGGCAGTGTAGGGGGGGGCAGTGGAGGGGGGGAGAGGGGGCAGTGGGGCAGTGGAGGGGGGAAGTTGAGGGGGGCAGTGGAGGGGGGGAGAGGGGGCAGTGGGGCAGTGGAGGGGGGAGAGGGGGCAGTGGAGGGGGGAGAGATGGGGCAGTGGAGGGGTGGAGAGGGGGCAGTGGAGGGGGGGAGAGGGAGCAGTGGAGGGGGGGGAGAGAAGGCAGTGGAGGGGGGAGAGGGGGCAATGGAGGGGGAGAGGGGGCAGTGGAGGGGGGGGAGAGGGGGCAGTGGGGCAGAGGAGGGGGGGAGGGGGGGCAGTGGGGGGGGGGGTTGAGAGGGGGCAGCGGAGGGGGGGGTGCAGTGGAGAGGAGGGGGGGCCTGTCAGGAGGACACACGGCAGAGCGAACCAACGGGGAGACAGAGGGACCGCATCTGGGATCCGATGGTGGATGGGAGGCCGCCCGTGGGAGGGCACCTGCCCGTGTTCGCTATCCGGCCAATCAATTTTTCTACCTTGGGTTCCTGCGCTGTGCTCGCCCCCTGCCGGTCCCCCGTGGCCTGTGACTCATGACCCGCAACGTGTCCCACTGCTGCTGGTGTTGCGGCGATGCAACCATGACCGGGGCTCTAACGAGACACCGCATCCGCCGCTCCTTTTTTCCCCCTCCATCTAGGGCTGTTTCAGTACCGTCAGGAGAGCGCCACCCCGGGCACACCAGGCACACCATCGCCGTTGCTTCTCTGGCCCTCCAGATGCTGATGCTACCCCTCCTGCCCAACAGCCCCAGGTCCGGCAACACAGCGTCACCCCAGTTGGGCAGCGCCATCCCACACTGGGCAGCGCCATCCCAGGTCGGGCAGCACCAACCCAGGACGGGCCGCGCTATCCCATGTCGGGCAGCGCCAACACAGGCCAGGCCGCGCCATCTCAGGTTGGGCATCTCCAACCCAGGCCGGGCAGTGCCATCCCAGGCCGGGCAGCGCCATCCCAGGCCAGGCAGCACCATCCCAGGCTGGGCAGCGCCATCCAGGCCGGGCAGCGCCATCCCAAGCTGACTTCACTTTTGCCGGCTTGTGGCAGGGACATGATCCTGCTGTTTCATCTGCCGGAGCCGGCGTGTGGATCTCGTGGGGCTGCTTCGTCTCGCCGGGCGCCATCCTCCATGATGGTCAGGTCCGGAACTGCAACTGGTGAACACAAAACGTCAGTGTAAGGACTTCAACTTTAAACACAACTGGCAGGGCTCCTTTAAAACTTTAATTGGTTCTCTAATGGTTCGAACTGTTGCCATTTGCAACCGTTGCTTTCGGAGAGCTGGAGGACGCCCGCACTTCTCTCCAGACGGGCTCAGGAGCGGGTTCTTCTCCAGCTGGCAGGTGAGTGGGATCTTCTGCTTCTTTGCGTATCCCTATTTTCTTCAGGAACCGGTCCCCGTCGTCTGGATGCTTTAGGGTGTGTGCCACTCCGTTCTTTAAGACTGACAGGTTGAATGGGAACACCCAGCGGTACCGCACTCCCCTCTCTCTTAATAGTTTGGTGATGGGGGCCATATCTTTCTTTTTATTAGAGTTGTGGGGGTTATATCTTGAAACACTAGGAGTACTGTACAGTATGCCTGGACAGTACTGTACTGTATGTTCTAGAAACATTGTATTTTGTTACAGTATAAAAGGAGACAATGGAACAATTTAAAACAAATCAACATTTTATTTTATTGGTGGAGTAAGTACAAAAACATTTAGGGAGTAAGTAAAACATTTATTTACAAATACAATTGAAAAACATTTAAAGTGTACAGCAATTCAAAACATTTACAGGTGTATGGTGTACTGCTAGTAAAAACATTTATGTACATAAAGTCAAAACATTTACAGTAGGATGGTGTACAGTACAGTAAATCAGGACTGCACAACTCCAGTCCTCGAGGGCCACAAACAGGCCCGGTTTTCAGGATATCCTGAAAACCGGGCCTGTTTGCGGCCCTCGAGGACTGGAGTTGTGCAGGTCTTGTGTAAGTAAAAAAAATTCTTTATTAATAAAATTTAAAACACGCAACATCTCCTTTATTAAAGTACAGAAAGTCAAAACTTTTACAGCACAACAGTTAGTAAAAAATTTTTTTTTGAACAATCACGCAAATTTGATCCCCACCAGATTGTCCTTCCAGGGCCGATGCCTTGTATGACGCAAAATGCCATTAACGGCGTCTCTCACGATTTTCATTACAGGATCTGTAATTGAAAAATAGCGCCGTAATTCCTCCACAATAGTCCTCCTTAAATTTTCAGGAAGCGCCCTTTTTTCACGATTTCCTTCGTAGTTTACTTTGTTGGCCCACCCGCAGTACACCAAGTAGGACACGTGCTGCTTCAAAATTAACATGGCATACTTCTGGGGTAAACCAGCACTCATCCCCCTATACTTCTCCCTGAGTGGATTGGGCAGCTCGCGCAGGATGATGTCGGGCACCGTATCGATGCAAGCGTATGTGGGTTGGATTCTGGGAGCGGGTGTTCTTCTGGGAGCCGGTGTGCTTGTGGCGGCGGGCGGGGGTAGGTTGTCTGGGAGGATGCTTTCCTCCTGTCTTGGTAACCGTGTTGTCTCCTGGCGTGGACTTGATGGGGTTGTCATGTCACCCTCGTCAACGGCATACATGTACACATATTCTTCTGGTGGAGGGGGTGCGCTTGGTGATGGAAGGCAGTCGAAGGTCCCATTCATCCCATACATGCCACCCTCCTGCTCCGGCATCGGAGATACAGGGGTATGAACTCTGAGCAAATTATGTATCCCCACTATCAGTCTCTATCTTCTCCATCCATTGATCTATCTTCTCTATCCGTTAATCCATCTTCTCCATCCGTTGATCCACCTTCTCCATCCGTTGATCCATATTTAGCATGGTCTCTAAAAGAAGATCTATATTTACCAGCATAGTAAAGTTCCTGGGGATATCGACACTTAACCCATTCAGCATGCGGTCTAACAAGCTGGATCTTGTGCATGGGGTGCTGTGGACATCTGGGTGGATGGGTGCTATGGAGGATGAGATGGGGGTTCCCTGGAGAGAAGCGTCAGCGTTGTCGAAGAAGGATGGAGGAGGTGACCTTTGGATTTCCGGGAGAGAAGTGGCAGCGTCGTCGAAGAGGGATGGAGAAATTGACCTGTGGATTTCCAGGAGACCAGCGGCAGCGGCGTCGTGGACGAGTAGTGGAGAAGATGGACTGTGGGTTTCCGGGAGAGCAGCTGCAGCGTCGTAGACGAGTAGTGGAGAAGATGGGCTGTGGATTTCCGGGAGAGCAGCGGCAGAGTTGTCGAAGCGTAATCGAGGAAGTGGCCTGCGGGTTCGATGGATGGCTGCCATTTGTTTTGCTTTGAGTGTACATCATCGAATTTCTTCTTGACATAATAAGGCTTACGTGTATTTAAACCCTTAGCCTTTGGGGTCAGCAGAAGGTTTTCTTTATTAGCCTTAGCCTTTCGCTTTGGCGTTGGCTTGGAAATGGCTCCCGCCTTTCACTTTTTCTGCATGACAGGCACGGCAGAAGAGAGTGGGTTCCTGAGTCCATAGAATCGGGGTTTATCCATGGAAGCAGATGGCACAATGCGTATCTGGACAAGGGAAAGTTCAGATACAGATCATCGAGTGGTGGGCTATGCAAAGTGTGTAACCTTTTATGCATGGCAACGAGGTGCAGGTGTTAAATGTGTTTGTACTCTAATGTGAGTCATTAATGTATAAATACACCGTGTACACTGTAGGGAGACAACTCTTCTGGTCGACAAAATGAGTGAAGAGAATGATGAGAAGAGTGCTTTAAGGGTCAAATATACTCTGCTGCAAAATCACAATCTCACTGTATCCGAGACTAGCATAAAGAAGATGAGATGCAGACTTGGATGGAAATATGGACGTGTGAGGTTAGTACTGGACAGTACAGGAGGTTAAAGTGTTGTTTAAGAAACTGTACGGTACCTATAAAATTATTCCTTGTCATTACAGAGCATACCCTATGATAAGGGACGTAAACAAGATCAAGAGAGTGGTCCAGGCACAGGCATGGATCGACAGTGGAGAAACTTTCCAGGATTGCATCTTCACTGACGAGTCTACTGTATCGCTGGAGTGATTTGCCACCTTTGCATTCCACAAAAACGGTCGCATATCTATGAAGCCACGTCCAAAACACCCAGTGAAGATGCATGTGTGGGGTGCCATCTCTAGGCGTGGACCAGGATGCATCATCATCTTTGAAGGTACAGTAAAATGTATGTCACACGCTTTTGCCTTATGCACTGTACTGTACTAGTGTGTAGTTTTTTGAGCACTTTTCTTTTCTTGTTATAGGAATCATGAATAAAGCTTTTTTTCCAAGAGTTCCCAGATGGTCACCGTTTCTACCAGGACAACGATCCGAAGCACACTGCTTCAACAGCGCATATTCTTGAGCGCGGTATCAACTGGGTGAAGACGCCAGCGGAGTAAGTGCGGTAACCGTGTCTCATTTTTTCCCACTGTTTTTACTGTGTATCTCTTTAACTAATTGTCCTTTTTTCCCCCCTCCAATGACAGATCGTCAGACTTCAATCCTATCGAAATGGTCTGGCATCAGCTGAAGGATCATATCCGAAAAGTCGTGAAACCCTCCAAAAAGGATGAGTTGGCGCAAGGCATAATGAGTTTTTTGGAACGATGTACTCACCGTGGAACGATGCAATAAATATATTGACCATATTGCGACTGTCTTGTCCATTGTGATCGAGCGTAATGGGCAAGCATCAGGAAGGTAGTATGGTATAGTACTGTACTATAGTATGGTAAGTACAGGCACACCAAGCACAGTATGATACAGGTAAGTATGGCACAGATTTTTTCTTTCCTGAGAGAGCATCACTAGCCACCTGGTTACAAAGTATTTAACAGTAGTTACAGTATACAGTAGTTCCAGTATAGACTAGTTTGACAGTATTATCTGCATACTGTAGTCCAATATTGAGTAGCTATACATTACACAATGCCATAATACAGTATGCACATAACTGCACTCATTTTTCCTTTTCTTGTCTTTTCAGAGAAAAAAGGATGGACATGGGCAGGGGGGTATCATGTGTAAATTTTGTGAACTGTGTGTACAGTAAAGTGTATCTAAAGTGCAGTCATGATTTACACAAAACCTCCCCTCTCAATGAACTACACAGAATGAGGAAGAAGATAAAGACGGAAAATTTGTATTACTGTTTTTATTATTATCAATGTACATTATTCATGATTATCCACCGGCCCTCAATTTTTAACTGTGCTGTACTATTTTGTTATTTCTCTTCTGCATACTTCAATAGTGTATCTACAGTCATGATTCCAACAAACCCCCCCCCTCTCTCAATGATTATTTGTATTTTTCTTTCCTGATAAAATAAAATACATATTTAATTACATCGAGATTTTATTTCTTTGAACTTTAAATTCACTGTGAATGTGTGCGGGGGGGATTCTTCAAGAAGACATACAGTTTTAATAATTGGTTACCTTTTTAATAATTGGTTACATAATCAGATTAACATAAGGGAAAGCCAACAATAGGAAAATTAACGAATGGTCTGAGAGAGGTTGAAAAGCACCAAGACAAGCTTTTGAAAATGAATGGTTTTGGAGAGGTGTCGATAAGAGGTTGAAATCCTTGAGCGAGCCTTGTGTGTGTCTGTGGGGGGGACGGGGGTAAAGCTGCATGAAGGATTAGCTGTACTGTAGTTCAAAGACATGACATATTTTCCACAGGCAGGTCATCATAATAATTTGATCCCCACACCCCCAAATACTGCACCGACACACTTTATTCGAGCAAATACCCAGTATGTACCTGGCAGATACCTGGAATGCGCCGCTCCTCACCTCTGACAAGCCCCGTTGCGTTTGCCTTCCCAGCCTGGGTTCATGCCTGGCTGACGGGCGGCTAATCTGTTAAATGATAATGATAAGGATTTAATAGGCTGCAATGCTTCGCGTGTCTACCAGATGGCATAAATTCATGAATTGTAATGCAGTATATATATATATACTGTGCAGTATTGCAGCCAGTGGGAATAAAATGCTTAAATCCCTGCATGGAAAATACCTCAATGCACTCGGGCAGAAAACAGTCACAAACCTCAATACACCCGGGTATACCCGAATTCGTGAGACTAGCCAAGCTCGAATAAAGTGTGTCGCCAGTGTACATAAAAATCATACAAGCTACAGAACCGATTGAATATCGTAATATCAAGATGATTTAGGCAGGCACATGTTGAGAAAATAAAAATAAAAAATGACGAGAAGGAAAAAAAAAAACATTTGGGGGTCAGTCTTGAACTTTTTTTTCCAACAATGAGCATTAATAATCAACACAGAAGAATAAATCAAACCAGGCTCTGCACTGCACTGCACTGCACGTTATACACGCAGGAATGTGATGACAGGAATGTGATTGAAGACAGAAATCCATCCATTCAAAGGAATGAGGTGTACTGTAGATAAGAAGTTGAAATACCCTGCAGTGCAGTAAATTATCATGTGTGTGTGTGGGGGCAAGCGAGGGGAGAGCGCTGCATACGCCGTAATGTGATACTGTTACAGTACACGCCTATACGTTTCAACAATGTTCAAATGAGACATACAGCACTGCACATGCATGTATAAATATGCAAATTTACAACTACTGCGCGCACACGCAGACTGTGTACTGACGTAGGTTGAACTGCTACAGTATTAGACTTTGAAGACAACAGCTCGCGAACGCCCACCTGAGTTTTTAGACGATATTGCAGTATTACAGACAGCGCTAATAATATGCTAATATTACGAGCGCCAAAATACCGGAACATATTCCGGAAAAAAAAATATATACTGCATATGCCCACGGTTATCAGAGTTGCGCCGCTACAGCCGCATTAGGATAAAGGCGGACGCAGCTTTACGTCATTCAATTAAGAAAAAAACAAAACTACGAGTTTAAGCAATTAGGAAAAGCAGACGAAACCCCGGTATACTTCGATATACCTCGAAATTATACTGTCAATCCTGAAGGTGCTAAAGAGGTCCAGATCACAAGCACCGGGTATGAAAAGCAGACATTGATGCTATGTATAACTGCTGATGGACGAAAGTTACCATCTTATATACTGTAATTTTAAAGCGCAAAATGATACTGTCACGGGAGACCAGGCATTTACACCTTTATACCGGTATCATATCGCTGAACAAAACCAAACAGTAAAACAAATTGTCATTTATTCCATTGAAACAGACGTACACAGAGTGAATTACAAAACACATGAGAAAACACTCTTACTGGGGGTCTGGGCTGCAAAACTAGCCTTTCCTAGGTGAAACAGTCCATAAAACAAAGTCTTTAGGTTGACCGGGACTTAGCCCGAAAAGTCCTGAAACTGAAATCGGCGTGAAGTTCCTGAAGCCACCGCTGTATCTCTTCCAGAGATGCCAAAATCCCTTGACTGGGAGATAGTACATTACCAAACGTCCTGGTACTCATTTCGGCTTGTAATTCCAGCCGCGACCGCTGCGTTCTCTTCTCAGAACTTGGCCACGAAAAGTGGGACTTAAAAAAATTCTCGCCTTGAAATTTCTGAAGCCGGCTTGCATCTATTTCTCCAAGAGTATCTTTTGGTGATTTCAAATTTGCCATTGCTGTCTAGGCGCTTAGAATCTCACGACTGGATTAGCTGCGTGCTTTCTTATAGTATGTCAGATTAATTCATGAAATACTCCAGCCAATTCGAGCCTGGGAAAAATCATACCAGCCAATCACAGCGTTGCCTGTCTATCTAAGCCGGGAAAGCACGGATTTGGATTCTGACAAAGGCATGCGCCAACTTGGCACCTCTTCCACTTGTCAGTCAGAAGCCCCCCGCTGAGGTAGGCTCCTCAAAGTCTGGCTTGGGGTAAATGGTGGTCCGGGACCACCATTCATCCCAGGACGTGTGTACTTGAGCTTAACTCTGGTGCCCAAATGGCTTTCACACCGTGGCAACCACTGAGGCTTTCATGTCCGGGACCTGAGAAGACTAACTGGCACCAAACTTAGTAGCCACGTGGTCTCTCGGCTTCCCAGGCTTGGAAGTCCCCAGATCATATTTTACAGCGCATAAGCATAATAGATTTTAACCATACCTGTTTAATAAAATATATTTTACACTTTTATTCTTTCTAAGTATTTTGGTTATGATTGGTAGAATGGGACTCTTTACTTTTATTCCCACTAGCCATATCCCTCATACACTGCAAACCTGACATACACTTTAAAATCCTCATTGCCCTATGGGCTATTAAACATTATGAAACATAAATATTCTCCCCATATTTCTTCTAAGTCCCAAAGTGGAATAAAAAGATGCTTAGGTTCATTCCCAGAGCTGTAGCTCACTCCCTTATGAAAAACCAAACTTAGTTAGAATGAAAAAATGCATAGGCTCATTCTCAGGGCTGTATCTCATTCCCTTTCTAAAAACAGGACTTAGGTTTCATAAAAACTCTCACAACCTCATATATGGTTGGAGTACCCCCAGAACCTTTATACTGGTTCTGGGGAATCGGCCATTGAACTGGGGAACCATTTGTTACTGGAGGGACCCTGGTACCATTCTGGGGATACCTTATACCCCTATGCCCTGCTAACCTTTCTGGTCTGTGCTGAAGCAGGGAGTCCTAGCGGTGAGTCGCGAAAGCATTTTCAAGGGGAGATTTTGCCAGAGCAATGTGTCTCAATGTATCCGAGAATCCGTCCTGATTCCCGGGTAAATTTTTGGGGTATCCTGCAATTACAGAGCCCCGCTACCTAGACACATGTGACAAAACTTCTCCGTACCCCCTCCCCCTTGAAACTCATAGCCTAGCAATCTCTGCTTGCTAGCACGCTAGGAAATGTAAAACATACATACATTCTTTATTGTTGCACAATCACATACATGGCATATACAACAGACAGGTTCAAGAGCTGACACTCTAAAACCCCAAATATGGATCAGAGGTAACCAGCCAGGCATAATACATTTATGAATGGCCTGGTTACCCCCTCACTGTCACAAATACCTAAGCATTAGATATTTCCCAAAGATGTAATTGTGCATGCACAAAAAAATGGATGGATGACGGCTGAGCTGACTGGGTAAAAATCGTCTGGAATACACGTCAAAGAGCTCTACGTAACACACAATGTATGTTAGTTCTTGATGTGATTCGTGGACATTTATCAGAACAGCTAAAGAATAAGTTCGCCAGAATGTGTTGTGACTTGGTTGTTATTCCTGGTGGCATGACTAGCCAACTTCAACCCCTCAATATTTCAGTGAACAAACCATTTAAAGAACATATAAGGAAACAATTTGAGGCATGGTTGCAAGAAAACCTTCCTTTGACCCTTCTGGTAAGATTAAGAGGGCATCTGCATCAAAACTTTCAGAATGGGTGTCAGCTGCTTGGAAGAAAATACCTGAAACAATAGTGTTCCAGCACTTCCTGGTTCTGCTGTTGCCCTGGAAACCTCCTCTTTTTTCTGAGTTGGGATGCACATCCTCCCCTTGCCTTTTGGTGCAGTCCTACCTCCTATTGCCTCTTTGTCTATGTAATGTCCTGTCCTTCTGGAGGGTGCCTCTCTGCAGCAAGGTTCTCCCACTGTTTCCTTTTGAGAAGCCTTTGTTTTTACCTATCCTTATCTCTAGTGCCATCACCCTTCCCATCATATGTTACCATCCTCTAGTGTGTATATCCTGAGTATTATTTTCAGCTTGTGTTGTTCCCCCAAATAATATTTCAGAATACTATAATCCTCCCTTTGTATTGTGTGGGGATTGAGTAGAGCTGTCTGGCTCTACTCACTAGCCACAGTGTGCATGAGTCAGAACAAATAGTAAAACACTCATTTAAGAAATGCTGCATTACAAATGCACTTGATGGTACAAAGGATGATCTTTGTGGGAAAACACTGACCTAAGCGGCACCAAAAGTGATTCAGAAGAATCTTTAGACTCAAACTTTGAATGTGATACTGAAGAAAAAAGTGATATGTAATTATATGGATAAATGTATGCAATGGTCTGCTAGTAAAAACATTTTTTTCTGTACATTCAATGTAGTGTTTCTATTTTTCCTGAAAATTGTTATTAAATCAATGGTGCGTCTTACAACCATGGTGTCTTAGAATCGAGGAAATATGGCAATGATCACTTACGTCCGTTATAGTTAACACAATGCCCTTTCCGGCCAAATAGAATAATTAACATTACGTTATTCAGCTTTGAAGATGCATGTCAAGGCATAATGGGACGTTAACTTAGATTAATTTCAAGTTAAATCACCTAACAGAGCTATGTGGATCTGGCCATATGTTTTCTCATTTAACAGGGTATCCTCAAAGCTTACTTTATG